>NW_007044781.1:50764-229415 GCF_000164805.1 Carlito syrichta
AAAAAAAAAAAAAAAAAAAAAAAATATATATATATATATATATATATATATATATATGAACTTGTCTGGGTGCAGTGGTTCATGCCTGCATCCCAACACTTCGGGAGGCTGAGGCAGGAGGAGTGTTTGAGTCCAGGAATTTCAGACAAGTCTGGGTAACATCACGAGACCTCATCTCTACAAAAATTTTTTTTAAATAGCTAGATATGATGGTGCATGCCTGTAGTCCCAGCAACTTGAGAAGTCAAGGTGGAAGGATCGCCTGAGCCCAGGAGGTTGAGGCTGTGGTGAGCTGTGATCATGCCACTGTACTCCAGCCTGGGTGACACAATGAGACCCTGACTCAAATAAATAAATAAACAGTAAAAATATAAGCTCAATTTCTTTTGAAATCTTTGAAAGCTGAGGTGGACCATACCATTATCACACTGAACTTTTATAAGCTATGCCAATGAATTTTTAATTTTAAAGAAAAGAAAATGTACTTCCAAAGAACATTTGAAGTCCTGTGGACTTTTTATTCTGCCAAGAATATAGTGATAAGCACATTACTCTTGAAAACTGAATATTGGTAAAATGAAAAATTGAATTGAGTAATAAGTACAGTAACATGAATCTTAAGGTAGATGATAAACTCAGAAATGTAGATCTCTATATTAAGAAAGCTCTGTGGAAGACAACATAATAGAAGCAAGTAAGAAAAAAACCTAGCTTGTATATTTGTCAATAATCTTAAAAGTCAAATGGCCCATTAAAGGTGAATCTTTCATTTTACAGATGTAAAAACAAGGCCCTTTTGGGTTAAGTGATTTGCCCAAGATAATAGCATGTATACAGTTTTCAAACTGTGGTACTCTGGACATCTCTTTGCAGGTGGTTCTGCATGTACTAGGGTAAATTACATCACTCATTCCAAGGTTGAGAAACAAATTCTAAAGCATTTGGTAATCATACATTTAACTATGAAGTGCCACAAATAACACAATAGCTATTATAAATGTAATGATTTGAATATGATTTTGTTAAATAGAAAATTTACAAAGCATTAACAAAAAAGAGAAACAGAGAAACTTTGATTTGATAACAGATAATTATAATTAATAGTTGCATTGGATGCAATACAGAATTTATTTAAAATGGGCATATTTTTCCCATTATAAGTATAATTAAGTTGAAAGTTGAAAATCATATTTTAAAAATTTGTTTTTTCATATTTAAGGGTTTTTTAAAAGTAATGCACTGTGATGCTAAACTCTCAGTCATAGCAAATACATTGATTCCATATTATCTACATTCTATTTTATCCAAATATATTCTGAGGGTCTCCTATGTTCTAAATGTTTAAAATGCAAATCCATTTAAAACAAAAGCACAAATAAGCTGGTCATCACCATATAATAAACACTGCACAAAGTGGAAATAATTTAATCAGTAGATATTCTTGTTAAAGTATACATACAGTTCAAGAATGCGTGTGAGGGTGTATGCTTGAGGGGGAAGGGAGTAGGTTTAATCTACACCTTTAAATTATAGCATCATATCACATCATCCTGTTTGAATGGCTAACCTTCAAGTTTCTGGTTTTCTTTTTCCATTCGAAGCAACAAGATTTGCTGGTGTATAGCTTTTCTCCACAAACTCCTCAGTTCTTTTGACTTCTTTCTTTCTTCAACGTTTTCTGGGTCATCGTCACCAGACAGGAATATAACCAGCGGTTCCTCCTCCATGGTTGGAGTGAGAGGGGACAGTGGCAGCAACTCGTTCCTGTCCAGTCCATCTGCAGAGAAGAAAACAGTGAGAGGCATTCCTTCATAGTAACCCAGACTACAAGAGTTTCTCTAGAATTAACACCCCCCCATCTGATCTTCCACACTTAAAGGTTCTCACAAAGCCATTTTCCCAGCAACTGTTTCTGGAACGAATGATTTAAGTAAACTCACTGGACTGAATTCCCCGTCCAGATTTCCCTCCCATGATGAAATGAAAGCATAGGACATTTCACCACTTCCTCATTCTACACAAAAAGATCTATAAGGCAGGTGCTCCAAAATGAACTGGCCTTTCCCAGAGCCCACACTTCTGCAATTTACTCATATGTATTCCCTGGCTGTGCAGAACAAGAGGATTAAGGTCTACATTTGCCATCAGAATCCATCGAGAGGAAGGCAGCTGAGCAACACCTGGCCTGTCTGGCTGAGCACAGCCCTCCCTCTGCTTCCTCCTGCAACTCCTTTCTAACAGATCTTCCGGTGCTCATTCTCTCCTGTTCTTCCAGGCCATCTTCCACAATACTGCCAATTATGTTCCTATTAACAAACATGATCACATTACTTAAAGCATTTCAGGCCAGGCACAGTGACTCAAATCTGTAATCCCAGTACTTTGGGAGGCCGAGGTGAGAGGTCTGCCTGAGCTCATGGGTTTGAGACAGGCTGGGCAACTTGGTGAGTCCTCGTCGCTACAATAAATCAAAAAATTAGCCGGGCGTGGTAGTGCGGGCCTGTAGTTCTGGCTACTTGGGACGCTGAGGTGGAAGGACCGCCTGAGCCCAGCAGGTCGAGGCTGAAGTGGCCATGAGCATGCCACTGCACTCTACCCTGGGCGACAGAGTTAGATTCTGACTCAAAAAAACAAAAACAAAGACAAAAACAAAACCTTTCAATGGTTTCTTATATCCCAAAAAATAAAACCCAGCCTACTGAGAAGAACATAAATCCCTTCAGAGATTCCTGAAATCCCTGCCAAGTCATCTTTCCAGTCTCATGTCTCAATCTTCCATCCTCTGCGCCCATCCTGATGAATTTCTCATGATTCTCTGGCCTGGAGTTCAGTCCAGTGAGTCTAGAGTGTTGTCATTCCCTCTTTCTGCAGCATGGTTCTCCCAGCAATGAGATTTTGTTTTTGTTTTTGAGTCTGGATCTCATTCTATCACCCAGGCTGTGGTGCATTGGTACCATCATAGCTCAGCACAGACTCAACTTCCTGGGCTCAGGCCATCCTTCTACCTCAGCCTCTCAAGTAGCTGGGACTATAGGTGTGTACCACCACAGGAGCTAATTTTTTTATTTTTTTGAAAAGATGAGTCTCATTATATTGCCAAGGCTGGTCAGCAGTGAGTTTGAATAAACATCTAATTGTTCTGTGAAGCTTTCTCTGACCATCCCTAGCAGAGTTAGTTTCATCTTTAGTAATACCAGTTGTTTCATCTTGGTTATGAGTGTGTGTTTTCTTCACTAAACTCTGTCCTTACCCTTATTATTTACTTCCTTATGTTTCATTATTGTTTTTAAATTTTGTTCTGTGCCTCCTTTTCTAGCTTCTTGAGTTGAGAGCTGAAGTAAAGCTGATATTTGGCCTTCTTAGTTTTAAATAAATACACTCAGCTGGGTGCAGTGGCTCACACCTGTAATCCCAGCACTTTAAGAGGCAGAGGCAAGAGAACTGCCTGAAATCACAGGTTAGAGACCAGCCTGGGGAACATGGTGAGACCTCATCTCTACAATAAATTAAAAAGTTAGCCGGGCAGCTACTTGGAAGGCTAAGATGGAAGGATCACCTGAGCCCAGCAGGTCGAGGCTGCGGTGGCCGTGATCGTGCCACTGCACTCCAGCCTGGGCGGCAGAATAAGACTCAGACTCAAAAAAATAAAGTATAAAAATTAGCCGGGCTCGATGGCTCAGCCTGTAATCCCACGCCTTGGGAGGCTGAGGTGAGTGGATTGCCTGAGCCCACGGGTTCGAGACCCACCAGGGCAACTTGGTGAGACCTCATCTCTACAATAAATCAAAAATTAGCTGGGCATGGTAGTATGTGCCTGTAGTTCCAGCTACTTGGAAGGCTGAGGCGGAAGGATCGCCGGAGCAGAGTAGGTCGAGGCTGCGGGCCGGGAGCGGCCACTATACTCCAGTCTGGGCGACAGAGTGAGACTCCAAATCAAAAAAATAAAAAAACAAAAATAAAAAGTATAAAAATTGATCGACATTTCTATGTCACTCTGTTTTATGTGTGACTCATAAGGATTATGTTGCTTTTCTAAAAATAAAAAGATGTGTGACTTCTTTTCTGCACTATCATAGCTCCCTCTGCGTTTTGGAGTAGATCTAAATACAGGTTTTGGCAACTCATTCATTCATTCCACAAGCAGGTAATTAATGTCTAATATGTCTAATGATGCCTGAGAAGTAAGTCTCTATATTAGATACAGAAAGAGAAGTTATTTCTCTACAGAAGTCACGTAAATCTATTTATACAAAAAGCATTTGCATTCCATTTCCTAATTTCTGACACTGGTAAGGAGTAATTCCTTAGAGAGTACCACACAGACCTTGCTGCTGCATTGCTGAGGGAGATTTGTTCATGGGAGAAGCAACCCTGAGGAAGATGCGCTGCCGCCACGAGATTCGGCGAGGAGTGACAGAGCTTCCCCCGACACTTAGGGACTCATTGCTGCAGGTAGAAGAGGTCCTTTTTCTGCCTTCTCCATCACTGTAGAAAGCAAATGAACATGTAACTTGTAAGGAGAACCACAGAGGATGGCACTCCACATGAAATGGGAGCACAAGCCATTCACAAGTTCCGCCACGGCAAGCACAAGCCACAGGCAGCATGGAGCAATGCGTCACTAGGCACACCGGTCACCCAGACCACAACTTCCTGGGAAAACTGCAATCTAGGCCACAGTCCAGTCATGAGAGGCTTCCCTGTTTCTACTCATTCCTTAGTAGGCAACCAGTTTTCAATCGAATCTGAGGAACAGAAATACTTAGAAGGAGGCGTACAGGTTGCTTAGATAATGAATTCATGCTTTGTAAAGAAAGAACATTAGTAGCTTATTCTAAACACTGAACATTCCATAAAAGGCTATTAAAGAGTTTTTCTGATAGCTCTTATAAAGTAGGTTGATAAAGACAGCTTCTTATTGCCTGCTACTGTTAATACCTGTCTTTGAATTGTTGGCTACCAGTAGCCAGATCATGGCAAAAAATAACTTGAATATAGGCAAAAAAGGGCAACCTTAGGATTACTGCTAGGTGATATACTAAGAAAAAAAAAACTGGGGTAAAATAAGATTGAATTGGCTAAGATAAAAAATATCAGTCAGATTTCTTTATAGCAGAACTTGTTAAAGACTTAATATGCTGGCATGCATTATGACTCTCCAACAGAGAAATAATATATAGAAATTCCCTAACTTATTTAAATTCATTGACACTAAAATCACCTCTCCTAATGTGGGGGAGGGGGTCAGTGGGTGTCACAGAGTTTTATATTAGTGCTTTGTGAAACTCACGTATGGAACAACTCCTCTGCTCTAAGAATTTCATTTCCGAGAAAAGATCACTCTGAGTTATGCTAGGCCTATTTGCAATAAAAGGTCAGTCCAACTGAAAATTACTTTTGAGATCAACTATGTTTGCAGCTGGAAGACTACACAATAATTGTTGCTGTTAGTGGTAGGAATATTTTACATTTTTTCACAGTGTAGGAGATTTCCTGAAAGAATGACGAAGGTACCAGTATATATGGGCTATGATACCAACAAGTGAAGGTATAAGACTTTTGATGGAATTGAGAAGTTCAGTACATAGGCCAGAAATTAAGTTCAGCTAAAAAAGCCACAACACCCTAAGATACTCTGAGGAACTCAACAGTCGGAGGCAGTTAACACTGTGAGAAGAGCAATTCAACACCTGTCTGTCATATTTTTATTTACGCTGTGTGTGCATACTTACAGTTATCAGGCAATTCAGTTATTTCTAATCTGGAACGTTTTTCTGGAAATATTACTTCTGGATTAGCCAATTAAAGTTAGGAAAAGGATACACCTCAGAGAAGCTCTGCAGACAGCAAGTATCATGACAGGTGATGATACTTCAGAAAGCATAGTAGGTCGAGCATGGTGGCTCAAGCCTGTAATCGCAGCACTTTGGGAGGCTGAGGTAAGGGGACTATCTGAGCCCATGGGTTCAAGAACAGCCTGGGCAACTTGGCGAGACCTCATCTCTACAATAAATAAAAAACATTAGCTGGGTGTGGTAGTGCATGCCTGTAGTTCCAGCTACTTGGAAGGCTGAGGTGGTAGGATCACCTGAGCCCAGTGGGTCGATGCTGGGGTGGCCCAAAGTGTGCCACAGCACTCCAGCCTGGGTGACGGAGAGACAGAGAGAGATTCTAGCAGTAAGGAAGGAAAGAAGGAAGGAAGGGAGGGAGGGAGGGAAAGAGGAAGGGGAGAGAGAGAAAGAGAGAGAGAGAAAGGAAGAAAGAAAGAAAAAGAGAAGAAGAAGGAAGGAAGGAAGGAAGGAAGGAAGGAAGGAAGGAAGGAAGGAAGGAAGGAAAGAAGGAAAGAAAGAAAGGAAAGAAAGAGAAAAAAGAAAGCAAGCACAGTAGCTGATACATATATCCCAGTATAGTCAAACCCCCTTTGTTATGTATCCTGGATAAAGTTATAGCCCTCATATGTGTTCACTGTTCAAAACTCTCTGCAATACTATGTTCATCTTTACTTCCACTTTGGAAAATACTAATGCCAAATATTTCTCTTTTAAAAATTGTGGTTCAAATGTTCTGTATATAATAGTTAGTTATATCCTGATAAATATACTTGAAGTACTCAGTGTCTTCAATTCCGGATTTTTGTTTGTTTTTGTCTTTGAGCCAGGGTCTGTCTCTGTTGCCTGATCTGGAATACAGTGGCATGATCATGGCTCAACACAGCCTTGAGCTCTTGACCTTAAGTGATACTTGTGTCTCAGCCTCCCAGGTAGTTGGGAGTATCAGCATGTACCACCATGCCTGGCTAATCTTTTGAATTTTTTCTGTAGAGATGAAGTGTCACTATGTTGCCTAAACTGCTCTGGAACTCCTAGGCTCAAGCAATCCTCCCACCTCTGCCTCCCAATGTGCTGGGATTAAAGGCATGAGCCACTGCACCTACTCAGTATCTTCATTTTTGTGATACTATCTCACTGTCAGTTATTTGCAAAATGCTCAGTTCACAGGTATATTTCTAGCTTCTAGTGTAGTAATGGGCCAACAGCAAGTTCTCAACAAATATCCACTGAATAAATTAATATTTTATAAAAACCAAATGGAATATTAACCCTGAGGGTTAAGTAAAACAGTCAAAACAAATATTAGCTAGGCTAGCATGTAAGGAATAAATAAATAAATGATTACTACCTTCTTAAAACCCTTTGTCAGTAGTCATGGCTTTAAGTCTTTCTGGCAGAAAGCCCTAATAACTTTGTTTCTTAAAAGTACAACTGAGATCCTGATGGCACTGGGAGGTATAGACCAAGACAATGCCATTAATAAACAACAAAAAGCATCATTTTTCTAGTAAGTGTTATTTATTTCCTACATAAGGACAAATTAGAATTTAAGCTTTGAAAGCTAAATGAAATGCCTACATAGAAGCACTTATTTCAATACCCCACAGGGTAAAACTTCAACAAAGATTCATTTCTCTTGACTTTTTTTAGCAGCTCTAAAAAACAAAACTAGCATCAACCAAATCAAAAGATTCTGAAAGGTTTGCATTTTAATGCTGGAATGAAAACATCTTTAAAATTATCTTCCAGCTCCCTGTAATGACAGCTATACCAAGTGTTTAGGAGGTACTGAAAATAATAAACTGAGCAATACCCATATCTGTTTCATGATTGCCTGTAAAATATAAGCTTTGGGGGAATGTGTTATAAAACAGGTGCATAAAGTACCCCTTCATTAGCCCACTGACACACATTTGAAAATTTCATAACATCTGGATTTTTAAACCCTGTAATATAAATAAACTGCCAAGTAATACATTTCCTTTCCATGTCTGGAACTGGCCAGTTATAAGCCAAAAATTAGCAGTCAAAATATAAAATAAGAATATGCTGAGCCGGGCTCGGTAGCTCAGCCTGTAATCCCATGCTTTGGAGGCTGAGGTAAGTGAATTGCCTGATCCCGCGGGTTCGAGACCCGCCTGGGCAACTTGGCGAGACCTCATCTCTACAATAAATCAAAAAATTAGCTGGGTATGGTTATCAAAAAATTAGCGCGCGCCTGTATTTCCAGCTACTTGGGAGGCTGAGGCGGAAGGATCACCGGAGCCCAGCAGGTCAAGGCTGCGGTGGCCAGAAACGGCCACTGCACTGCAGTCTGGGTGACAGAGTGAGACTCCAACTCAAAAAAAAAAAGAATATACTGAAAGGAAGAACTTATACAACCAGCCACTGATCCTTCATCCATACAAAAAAAAGGAAATCCTCAAAAAGCAGTTTGGTTGCTGAGATAAGGTGAAAGTGGCACTGCTTCATTTAATAAGAGAACGTATTCAGGAGTCAGGTTCCAGATAGAGGTTTCTCCAGTCAATGCACTTTTACAGCTTATAACAGTTTACTGTCTGACATTTTGTCAGCTATCTGACATTCTTTTTGTTGTTGAAGTCTCACTCTCTCGCCAAGGCTGGAGTGCAGTGGCATGCTTACGGCCACCACAACCTCGACCTGGTGGGCTCACGCGATCCCTCCACCTCAGCCTTCCAAGCAGCTGGAACTACAGGCATGCACTACCACACCTGGCTAATTTTTTTATTTATTGTAGAGATGAGGTCTTGGCAAGTTGCCTGGGCTGTTCTCGAACCCGTGGGCTCAGACAATTCCCTCACCTCGGCCTTGACATTCTTAAGGTGGCAATTTCAGGAATCAAAACCATATGAAACATTGTGCATCAAAATTCCTATAACCCCACTTGGAAACCACACTGGGATAGGGGTGGGAGGGATTATTTATTTTGTTTTTTGACTACAACATTATTTTTCAGTTTAATTTCTCTTTTAATTAATTTAGCAGGTAGGCAGGCATAATGTCTACTTTTTGGGTGAAAATAAAAACAAAACAACATGTGGTATTTACTATAATGGTAGTAATAATAATAAATAAATAAAGCCAAGACTCACAAAAAAGCACATACTTCAAACAGGTATTGATTTTCTAAACATTTTACAAGCATGAATTAATTCAATCCTCACAGCAAATTTTCAGGATGTGTGTTACTACTATTGTCATTTTCTGTGACAAAACTCATTTAGAAAAAGGCTAAGTGACTTGCCCACAATCACATGAATAATGAGTGAAGGAGCGAGGATTCAAACCCAAGCAGTCTCTAGTCTTAGGCACTATGGCTTATCGTGGCAATAAAAAATACTCTGTGCATTAGTTCTGACAAAGTTCTATAAAGCCACAAAAACAAAGCTGTCAGGACCCCCAGAATCCTCTGTATTTCTGGTAAAACAAACAAACAAACAAATCAGTCTCTAATAGCAATAAGCCTTTTGGTCAGGTTCTACCTACCGATCGATCTATCATCTATTTATTTTAGAGTTGAGGTCTCACTCTGCCACCCAGGCAGTGGCACGATTATGGCTCACCACAGTCTTGGACTCCTATTCTTCAAACATACAAGGTTTTGCTATGTTGTTTGATCTCCTGACCTCAAATGATCTTCCTACCTCAGACTCCTGAGTTGCTAGGGCTACAGATGTGAGCCACTGTACCCAGCTCTTTTTATTTTTAATGGAATAATTATGTTTATTTCAGCAGACTGCTATTAGGTACATTACTTATGTAAACGTTTCATTTAATTTCCTTTGCTTTGAAATAAACTACATTCCAAAATGTATATTCTTTTTTATTTTAAATAGAAGCACTAAATCAAAAACACCTTAATATAGTAGAATATACATATATTGGTATTTTCATCATCTTTATATTATAAAGTGATGAAACAAATAAGCTTTGTTTTTCCATATAATCTTTTTCCCTCTTCTTTCATATTTTGGAATATAAACATATGTGTTTAAAAACTGCTTCCCTGGCAACTCTCTCAGGTCCCCTCCCACTGTGGGAGCTTTTCTGTCCTCTCAATAAATCTTGCTTTCTAGAAGAGAAAAACAAAACTGTTTTCCAAGAGACATATTCAGGAAAGTATCCTGTGCCGGCATTACCTTTATCAGAAATTTGTGAAATTAAAAATGACAATCAGGGTCAGGCACAGTGACTCACGCCTATAATCCCAGTACTTTAGAAGGCCAAGGTGAGAGGACTGCCTGAATCCATGGGTTGGAGACCAGACTGAGCAACTTGGTGCGACCTCATCTCTACACTAAATCAAAAAATTTTAGTTGGGGATGGTGGCATGCGCCTGTAGTTCTACCTACTTGAAAGGCTGAGGCAGAAGGATAACCTAAGTCCAGTAGGTCGAGGTTGCAGTGGCTGTGAGTGTGCCACACTGCACTCCAGCCTGAGTGACAGAGTGAGACTCTAACTCAAAAAAAAAAAGTGATAATAATAATAATGACAACAAGGAAGGAAGCACAACTTAGAGAACTCCCTCTCATTTTTAAATTGTATATTCTTTAAATACTTCCTATTACCACTCACCAATTAGTCAGGAACCACAATCTGAGAATATATCCCATGTTATGTGTATCACCGTATAGGATAGGAGGGCTATTTCCAAGTTCTCTGTACACAGCACCTAAAAAAATGCTATGGATAGAATACAAACCTGCCAAAGATTCAAGATACCTTTAAATAAGCAGCTATAGCCTTCACCAGATTAACTATCAAATTAGTATCACAGTTGTTTTTTTTTCCTGAGTTGTAGTCTCACTGTCACCCAGGCTAGAGCCCAATGGCATGCTCACGGCCACCACAGGCTCGACCTACTGGGCTCCAGTGATCCTTCTACTTCAGTCTTCCAAGTCACTGGAACAACAGGTGTATGTCACCATGCCCTGATAATTTTTTGATTTATTGTAGAGGCGAGGTCTTGCCAAGTTGCCCAGGCTGGTCTTGAACCCCGAGCTCAGGCAATCCTCTCGCCTTGGCCTCCCAGAGTGCTAGGATTACAGGTGTGAGCCACTGTGCCTGGCAACATCATACTTCTTACGTCAACACATTTGTAATTAACATAGAATTTGTAATGCCTACTTGAATAATAATTCATTCACTCGCTATTGAACAGAATGAAGGTGCACTAATGACCACTCACAGAGACTCAATTTTTAGAAGTTTTCGGTCATGTTTTGTTTCCTGCCAGCTCAACATAGATGAGCTTTGTACAAAAGTAAACTCTTCTGCCAGGACCCGTTTTACAAATGTGTCCTGTTGTGGTGGTGCATGCCAGCAGTTCCAGCTACTTGGAAGGCAGAGGTGGAAGGATAGCCTACGCCCAACCAGTCAAGGCTGCAGTGACTGTGAGCATGCCACTGCACTCCAGTCTGGGTGACAGAGTGAGACTCCAACTAAAAAACAAACAAACAAACAAACAAAAAGAGTTTGCTGAGTAGCAAGCTGCCTCTCATACTCCAACACTTTAGCACAAATGAAAACTCCTAGCTTCATAAAGTCCAAATATGTGACTACACACTGGGTAAACCTATGTCAAAATCACAAGGGATTACATACAACTCAGGATAGCTAACAGAACTTTGTTAATGTGACAGCAACTATTTAATAGAAAACAAAAAGTTCTCATTTGTAAATGCCTTGAGAAAGACTGAATGAAACAACATAGTAATGAAACTTAATGTTTTTCCTACAGGATCCACAGTGTAGTTCAACTCATAATTGCATCAGCTGCATTAATAGTTTCTATAAGTCCTGGTTGATACACATCTGTTATCCTATGGAAAATCTTTACTAATTAAATAAAACTGAAATTAATCTTTTCTAGTGAAAATCAATATACAGAATCTGAGTTACGAGTCAAAAGAGATAGTAGAACAACATGTAGAAAAAAGAATGAAGAGAATAAAAAGTTTTATTTCCTAATTTCTACACACTAAATGCAGATTTTTAAAAAATAAGTTCTGGGCCAGGCTCGGTGGCTCAGCCTGTAATCCTAGCACTTTGGGAGGCCGAGGTGAGTGGATTGCCTGAGCCCGCGGGTTCAAGACCCGCCTGGGCAGGCGAGACCTCATCTCCACAATAAATCAAAAAATTAGCCAGGCATGGTAGCGTGCGCCAGTAATTCCATCTACTCGGAAGGCTGAGGCGGAAGGATCGCCGGAGCCCAGCAGGTCGAGGCTGCGGTGGCCGGGAGCGGCCACTGCACTCCAGTCTGGGCAACAGAGTGAGACTCCAGCTCAAAAAAAAAAAAAAAATACAATGAAAACTACAAAACAGTGCTCAAAGAAATCAAAGATGATACAAACAAATGGAAAAATATTCCATGCTCATGGATTGGAAGAATCAACATTGTTAGACATCCATCCTACCAAGGCAATCTACAGGTTTAACGCAATACCCATTAAATTGCCAGCATTCTTCTCAGACCTGGAAATGATAATACAGAAACATAAACGACCACAAATTGCCAAAACAATCCTCAGCAGAGAAAAAAAAACAAAGCAGGAGGTATCACACTCCCAGACTTTAAACTCTATTATAAAGATACAATAATAAAAACAGCCTGGTATTGGTACAAGAGCAGGCATATAGACCAATGGAACAGGATAGAGATTCCAGAAGCAAAACCTCGATTTCTCAACCAACTCTTCTTCGACAAAGCCTCCACCACCAACTGGGGAGAGGAGAACCTATTCAGTAAATGGGTGCTGGGAAAACTGGCTGACCACATGCAGAAGATTAAAACATGATCTCTACCTATCACCATAAATAAAAATCAACTCTAAATGAATCAAAGACCTAAATGTAAGACCTCAAACTATAAGAACCTTAGAAAATGTAGGAGACACCCTTAGAGAAACTGAAACTGGCATCCAATTCCTGATCAAAACCCCAAGCGCCCATGCCATAAGAGAGAAGATAGACAAGTGGGAGTGGGACCTCATCAAACTGACAAGCTTCTGCAAAGCCAAAGAAACCATCAAGAGAGAGCGGGCGACAGCCCACAGACTGGGAAAAAATATTTGCCAACTGTATGTCTGACAAAGGTCTAACATCTAGGATCTACAAGGAACTCAAACATGCCAAAAAGAAAAAAACAAACAGCCACATCACAAAGTAGGCAAAGATGTGAATAGACAGTTCTCAAAAGAAGATATATGGGCAGCCAACAGACACATGAGAAAGTGCTCAGCCTCACTAATAATCAGAGAAACGCAAGTCAAAACCACACTGAGATAGCACCTAACCCCAGTAAGAATGGTCATCATTAATAAAACAAACAACAACAGATGCTGGTAAGGATGCAGAGAAAAGGGAATACTTCTATAATGCAAACTAGTTCAACCTCTATGGAAAACAGTGTGGCGATTTCTAAAAGAGCTGGACATTGACCTTCCATATGACATAGCAATCCCCCTACTGGAAATATACCTGGAGGAACTTAAATCATTCTACAAAAAAGATATCCACACATGTATGTTTATTGCAGCACTATTCACAATAGCAAAAACGTGGCACCAACCGTGCTGCCCATTGAAACCGAACTGGATAAAAAAAAAAGTGATACATATGCACAATGGAAATGTATGCAGCCATAAAGAAGGACAAGCATATGGACTTTGCAGCAATTTGGATGGAGTTAGAGTCTATCATACTCTGTGATCTAACACAGAAACAAAGAACTGAGTACCACATGTTCTCACTTATAAGCAGACCCTGAACATTTTCCATAATACTATAAGAAAGGGACTGGCAGTAGTGGGATACTGCTGGGGCGGGGGGGTGGACACACAGCATCAATAAAGGAATAAGGGTAACTGATCTCAAACCAGGCAAAGTGGGGACTGAAGGGAGGCCCAAACTTTACCTGTATGATGTCCACTTGTATACCTAATCCCGAATTGTTGCCCACAGCTTTATAATTAAAAAAAAAAATCAAACAAATAAATCATCTCAAATTAAAAAAAAAAAAACGGGTCCGTATATTATAATATACAATGTCTCTGGATGACTCATATGTTTATTCATATCCTTATAATCCAAGATTTAATAATATCAAGCAAAATATATAACCTCTCTGGGGTTCAGTCTAACCAGGTGTAACATAAGGACACTGTAGACTAGATATCTCAAAGGTAATGAAGAGTCCTAAGTGGCACAAGGCAAAACTAGCATTTCCATTAGGCTTTTAAAAAGAGAAAAGAAGTATCATTTAAATGGTCTTACACCTAACCACAAAGCCATAAGTAAATTATGAGTTTCAAAAAAGTTAATTTTTATCTTACCAATGTGGCCAAAATAATTTTCTGAAAACTTTTTTCTCTTTGAATATCTCATTCTAGTCCAATCTTTAATATTATTTTTTTACTCCAGTTACAAAGAAATCTAAATGTTAGTGGCTCCACATGTATGTCTGTTTTTCACTGGGCTCATGATATGAGCACCAACCTCATGAGATGAAAGTGAAACAAATCAGAACATCCTTTCCAGTTAGGTTGTTCAGCAGTGATTCTGGATGTCTACTACAAAAAAGCATGTGAGACCAGGTGCAGTGGCTCACACATATAATCCCATCACTTTGGGAGGCCAAGCTGAGAGAATTGCCTGAGCCCACAGGATCAAGACCAGCCTGGGCAACTTGGTGACCCCTCATCTCTACAGTAAATCAAAAAATTAGCCTGAGCCCAGCAGGTTGAGGCTGCGGTGACCAGGAGTATGCCACTGCCCTCCAGCCTGGGTAACAAAGTGAGACTCCACTCAAAAAAAAAAAAAGCATATGAGTCAAGAGGAGACAAGTCATCACAGATATGGTTAGACTTCCATTATAAGGGACTGAGTGTTTTCCTGTGTCCAGAGAAATGTGAGGTCTTAAAGGGCCCAAAGTGACAGGAATTATGAGGAACAGAGCTTAATAATCCTCCTCAGTTGAAAACCAGATTTGACTTTAAGAGTATGTTTCTTTTAGGATGCTCATTTCGACATCTTCTTGGCATTTGGAATAAACTCCTCATATGCACATATATCCTTCCCAACTAGCAAATTCATTTCTGTTAGTTTAACAATAAAAGTAGGCTTTGATTGAAGGCTACAGCACAGCTCTAAGGAAATTTCAACATGGAATAGAGTAGAAACAGGATTTCTGCTTGCAATTAACATTTTATATGACTATCTGTGATCTTTGATTACACTAGAGGTCACATTTCCCTGCTATATAGACCTCAAAGTACTCAGTAAGATGGCATGCATTCAAGAGAAAACCAAAGCAGCTTTTTAAACTAATAGTGGCATTCAGTTGGAAGAATCTATGATTTTTATAATGAAAATATTTAGACCTCTAATCACCTTGATTCTGAAGCATTGTCCTGTCTAGTACAACAGGAAAACAAGGAATGGCATTAGCACATACAGAGAGATATATGTCCACACTCAGGGTTTAGAATAAAGGCATTCCCACAAGTCATCAGTAAGTCATGGTAAGGTTACTTTTTAAATGAACCATAATAAATAATCATACACTTTTTTAAAATCAGAAATCAAAACTGTATCACAAAGTAGTTCATCAGCAAAAATCTTATTTTCTAAAAAGTGTCATAAGTGAATAGAAGTAAAGACTATCATTTACTTTTTTTGACTATCAATTACTTTTAACATTTTCAATTACTTTTTTTGACTATCAATTACTTTTTTTTTAATTCCAGTACAAATAATTGTTTAAATATAGGCTTAAAATCTGAGAAGCAATTATAAGAAGTAAAAAATATGCCTGTTGATAAAAGGATACAATATATTTAATAGATGTTATAAAAATATACCATACCCTCATATAAAATTATAGCTTACTAAACAATAAAATAACATTAAATTTTGGAAATTAGTTCAAAGTAAGGCAAAATCAAAAATATATTTATTCCCTCTTCTCTATCATTTCAATGCTGTGCAAATAATTCTACTAACTATTAAAATGATCTTGGCTCCTTTTTCTCAGCCTGCTTGCAAAGAGTAACCTGACATATTTTTAATAATTCAGGAGTGGTTCTGGAGAAGGACGCCTAAACTAAATTTAAAATTAATATGCTTTTTAAAAAGTAGTATCATTAGCCCATATCCTACTGCCTTGTTCCCTACTTGACTATGCATATTTAGAGAGTCATTTTATGCAACTAATAAGATATTAGGTACCCAAGTGACAAGAAAATTATAATTGATAGTATTATGAACCTCCTCTCCTCATTATCCTAAACAGTGCCAGATACCATAGTAATCATGTGTGCATGATGTTCTTTCTGAAACAAGTGATAATGAGAGGTGTAGAGTTCAGAAACCACTGGATTAAAACTATGCTCTAGAATACTCTTGTTTTTAGGAAACACCCTAAAATATTAACAGTAAAGGGATATGATGCATGCAACCTATCCACAAATGGCTTCTAATGAAGAACTATATACATATATGCATATAAATTAACAAAGAGAATAATTAAGCAAATGTAGCAAAATGTTAAAAATTGATTAACTTGGTAGGAGTCCTCTGTAATATTTTTGCATCTTTTCTCTAAAATTGAAATTATTTCAAAATACAAAAAAACCCAAAAAACTCTCTCCAGGACTGTAACTGGTAAATTTACATCTAAGTGACTTACTAGCTGAAATAAACCTATTAAGAATGCATTTTTGCCTAACAATTTTACTACTGTGTAGTCACCAATAATGCCTATGTAGGAACAACTAAAGATACGTACAATAATAGTAAAGACACTACTCTTTTCAAAGCCAAAAACCTAGAAACAACCCACATGTTCATTCACAGGAGAATGGATAAGGTGATATAGTAAATGGAATACTACACAGCAATAAAAAATGAAGTAAAGTGCACAAAAAACCAGAAATAAATCTCACAAACTAATGTCGGTGAAAGAAGTCAGATATAAAAAAGAATATATGCTGCATCACTCCATCTATGTAAAGTTCAACCAGGCAAACCTACTCTGTGATATCTGAGTCAGCATGGAGACAGCAATTGGGTCAGAAAATGAGAGGAGTGGCAGCAGGCATGATGGTGGCATTCCATTTATTGACTGCAGTGGTGGGGAAATAGTGGATTCACTTTGTGATAATCCACTGGGCTTGGTGATTGTGACTGGTTTCCTTTTCCATAAAAGTATTTTTTATTTCAAATATACTTTTGGCCTACTGAGTGTTTGCTGTTCAACTAAAAGAGTATAGGAAAGTGTACAAAAAAGTATTTTGATTTCTAGAGTTGCTCACATGCAAGAAAATATTAAAATGTACAGGAACTAGAAAGAGTTTTAATGATCCTACACATATAAAAGTTCTTTATATCTTTAAACATAGCACTTCAAATAACATAGCTACAGAAAAGTGAAATTCTTCAACCCAAAACTAACATATATTTGCCCTCAATAATGCTATTCTATTGGAATGAGGCATAGATGTTTTCGGGAAGCTATTGGAAAGAATACCACACAACTAAGCAGAAATTCTTGAAAGCAAATGAATAATCTTATTTTAAACAGCATATGTAATGTTGTTTAAAAAGTCACCACTTTTGTACTCTACTTCCTATTCACAGCTGACCTTTAACCTTCTTAATGGTTATTCCTAATTGGCCCTTTAAGGCATGATTCCTTTTCAGGAAGGAATCTAGGATTCCACAAATGGTCGCTTGAACATAAAGATAGCAAATAGGTTTGATTTAAAGTGTTGTATTCTTACCAATAGGCAGTATCGGTAGAGATAAGGCAAACCGATATTTTTACACATGTATATTCTTGGCTTTCTAAATTCATTTAATATTTCATACATATTATACTATTTAGTGGCTAACTTCCTTTAAAACTTCTCTCATAAAATTATCCCTGAAACGCCGGGCTCGGTGGCTCGGCCTGTAATCCCGCGCCTTTGGGAGGCTGAGGTGAGTGGATTGCCTGAGCCCGCGGGTTCGAGACCCGCCTGGGCAGCGAGACCTCATCTCTACAATAAATCAAAAAAATCAGCCGGGCGTGGTAGCGCGTGCCTGTAATTCCGGCTACTCGGAAGGCTGAGGCGGAAGGATCACCGGAGCCCAGCAGGTCGAGGCTGCGGTGGCCGGGAGCGGCTACTGCACTCCAGTATGGGCGACAGAGTGAGACTCCAACTCAAAAAAAAAAAAAAAATTATCCCTGAAAACACTTTAAAATAAATTCTTCACTTACCTTCTTCACTAGAAATCAAATTCAGTTTTTGAACATGAATTTTTATACTAATGTAGTAGATAGTTCAGATTCAAATTACATTAATCCGATATTATTTATCTTTCTTAAAGTGAAAAAAAATAGGCACACATGGACAAAAGATACTCAGAGAAAATTCAATGATTAGTCTAATTTAACTAGTTAGTGAGGGTTACCTAGTTAGATGCTTTTAGAATTTCCTGTGTCTACAAGAAAATAGGCCAAAAGGATAGCCAAAAAGATTTTGGTAAAACACAGATAGGCTGGTTGATAACATGTATTCCTCTCCTGACGACAAGAATTGCCAACGATCAAGCAACTAGAAACAACCCAAATGCCCATCAGCAAGACAGTGAATAAACTGTAGTGTATTTCTTTTTGGAGTGGGGTCTCACTCTGTTGCCTGAGCTGAAAAGCAGTGGCGCGATCACAGCTCACCACAGCCTTTGACCTCCTGGGTTCAAGTGGTTCTTCTGCCTCTGCCTCCTGAGTAGCTGGGACTATAGGTGTGCACCTACATCGTGCCCAGTTAGTTTTTTTATTTTTATTTTTGTTGAAACAAAATCTTGCTATGTTGCCCAGGCTAGTCTCGAACTCCTGGGCTCCAGCAATCCTCTCGCCTCAGCCTCCCAAAGACCTAGGATTAAAAAGGTGTGAGCCACCACACCAGGCAGCTATTGAGTTCTATAAACATGTCTAGAGAGGCTAAGAAAAGAAAGGCATGTTCAAAGAAGGTTTGCTGAGTATGCGTTAGCACCAGTTCTTATGTTAACAATACAAAGCTTTGACTCTGGTATCAGAGGAAAATAAACATACCAATAATGCAAATAATATAATTCTAAAAGATAATTTTGTCATCAAAAAGCTTTCAAACTGCTAGCTTAGAAAGTTTCTTGATAAAATTTAAACCAATATATTAGAAACAGATTAGAACAAGCACAACAAAAGGATGCATAAATGTCACTCCAAAATTAATCAGTCACTTTTTAGTAACACATCAGTATAGCACTGCAGAAAATTTTGCTTTGCAAACAGAGGACACTGATCTCACCTGATTTCATTTTCATACTGTGGGGACAGTCTACCTGAATTCTGGTAAAAGCTTTTCAGGAAAGAGGGGGCAGTGAAGGAAGGGGCAGAGAAGGAAGTGTGAAGACTTGGAAGACTGGAGGAAGAATTACTCTCCTTGTGCATGCGTCGGACTGACGGAAGAATGCTGAGTACAGAAAATACAGCAAAGTGGTCTTAATTTATATTTTGGCAAAATTTGCATTCATTATGAAAAAGCATAAAAACAGGTTCTTGCTATTAATTTAACCTTTCCTTTCAAAATATAGGGCTGAATCTTACATGGAAAAAAATAAGAAGCATGCAGGTCACTATTTAGGTGACTATGGCCTAATTTCACTCTCTGATAAGCTGAATTTCTCATCTATACAGTATTTCTAAGCATCTGTGTTTGTTTCTAAAAAATTCTTAACTTAGAACAAACAGTGTTTGTTTTTACATGCAAAAGATACTTCAAGGGGAAAAAAGTAGGAAAGCACAAATAATTACAGGAAACAAGTTCCAGAAGGAAAAACTGATTATCAGTAGTTCAAAGACTTTGACTATTTTAAAGATATAAACCCTTCTAAATATTTAAGAACAACATGTTTGGTTGCTGGAAAGCATCATAATAACTATTGCTTGAACATTAATGCCCATGTTCTTTCCTGAAGACTGGAATTGTGCCACTGTGGCTTAATCCAAATGCAAAATCTGGAAGATTCTTTGTGTAGCAAGTTTTCACAATGACACAAATAACATCTTTTTATATTGACAGCAACTGTTTGAACTTACATGTTATAAAATGTGGAAAATATAGGAAAGAAATGAACTATCATTTATAGTCTAAAATAATTGATATTTTAACTCTTGATAATAATTTTTCCTGGAAAAAAAGTCTTATTGCCTTGCAAATGTTGCCCAGGCTGGTCACTTAAGTAAACTTAAGTGATCATTAAAAAATATTGGTATATACTAGAGTATTTAACACTCTTCGCACACATACATACACACAAATCTGAGAATAATTAATTCTGTTGATCAACTTTATCTTATAAATATCTTATTTTTAAATTTCTAATCATTCAGGAAACAACAATGAAAATAAGACTGCAGCCTTAAAAGAAATGCTGGTAAAATTAATAAAACTTGATATAAAAATTAGCCCACTCTTTTTACTTTGACTTTTTTTTTCTCTCCAACCAGGATCCTTGTCCAACTCTGTTTTCTGTATCAGACTTATAGGTAAAGAAGATACATAAAATTAGTTCTAAGACATAAATTATGATCTATGATACACAGTAAGAAGTAAATCCTTCTATAATTCCAGGGTTACCCCTTTATTATTTCTTGCCAAATGTCAAACAACTATATGAAATTATTTTTTAAAATATCATGTATGATCATTTCTAGTGGACATGGCCTTTAAATTATGGTGCATACAGTCTTCTTTATAGATAGCACTTTATTCTAGATAAAATTTGCAATAATTTTCATATTTAGCTTTAATTTATTATGTATTAAAATATAGCCAAATATTATCTCATGTGTAAGGGTAATTTGGGTGATTATTTTTCACTCTGGTATTTTATTGTAGTCTAACAGGAAGTTCTACTGCTATGTTATTTTCAAATGTGCTGACTTTATTTCTCTAGAGTCATCATCAAGACACGAATAACGTGTTGTCAGCGGGTTTTCAGTCAAAACAACTGCATGATACCTTGTTTTTTCCATTTTTCTGAAAGGAAAAAAAAGTTTCCACACAAAACGCATTAACACTTCTCTCTGGGTGTGCCTTAACCTTGCCTTGTTTCCCTTAGTAAATGAGGCAAATTAATTTATTTTAATAATGTTTTTAAAAACTACAAGTTGGCTACAGTCATAATCGCTTTTGCCTCCAGAGTGACCAGAACAGGGTGACATGAGAATGTGATGTCGCATTTTGGATAGAAGGCTGGACTTACCTGCACTGCTCGCTGGAGCTCTGCCTCAGCAAGGGGGAGCACACCCCGTGAGCCCGCCCATCCTGTAGATTCAGCTTTCTCTTGGTGCTTGAAGGTGGGTGGCTGAACGTGTGTGCCCGTCTCCGAAACTGCGGGGAGTCAGAATCCTCTTCAGGGAAGGTCTGCCAAGCTGAGGACAGTGGGGAGGCTGGCGGCGTCCCTGGTGGAGAGTCCCCTGGTGAATAGTCCTGAAATGCAAGCAGAAGGAAGGTCTTTCTGTCCTAAGTGGGTTATGGCAGACCTGCTGAAACACAGAGCTCAAAAGTGACAGCGTGCCTCATCTTCCTCCTGAGTCATGACAAAACTGTTTTTCCCCCCTTTTACTCAATCTATGCCGAAGGCTAATCAGTATCACCACCACAGCCCATTTCTTGCGATAAGCAGCTGCAAGACAGCATCCGTAAAGATAGGCCAGAAAGTGAAAGGGAGGATGAGAAAAGGTATTCTTTCCCCCCGACACTTTGTGGTAAAATGCTACAGCTATTATACTTTTCTCATTGTTGCCAGAAAGATGAAAAGAGATCATGATCAAAAGAAGGTGGAGTCTGTGTTTATACGTGTCTCCTAACTTCCGTGACATATCAGTTGCATGCTTCCCGTACTGTCAAAAAATATCACAATGCCTAAGTGTCCTGGTCTCATGGCAAAGCCTTCAGGAAGGTAAAATAAAGCCTGTTAAGTATCTCTCTTCACTGTGGATGTTTTCATCCAATTACATGTTCCCTGAGGTAAATTTCTTTTAAAACACATGAAAAACAGGAAATGAATGAAAAGTGAGCTATGCTGGAATGCATTTCAGATTGCATGGGGAGACATCATAAATCTTTCAATTTAGACAGGTATGCTGTTTATACTTTCCAGAACAGGCACCACTGTAGAAATGGTTAGCTTGATAAACATGGGTTAGGGATAACAGACTCATAACTGGACTAAGTCCACAATTCCATCAACAAAATGTTTAATAAAAACATTCTAATATTTTTCCATTTTAAAAAAATTGGTTGCATATGCCTCAGGTTATGTGTGTATGACACAGGAAACAGGAAACCAAACCTACAACCTAGAGTTAGTTGTATATGAGATAAAGTTAAGACCCTAATGTCGCAGTTAAAATGATTAAAAAATTAGGGGAAAAAAAGTAACAAGAGAAGGGAACAAAAAAAATTACTATACTAGCAATTAGTAACTACATGGCTAGTACATACATTATTATATGGCTTTGAATCAACAGTTGTTGAAATACAGTCCTCCGAAGCTTACTATCTCCAGACAGTAAAAAGCCTGGCAGAGCAGTTAGCCTGGAAAGGATGTGTTCTCCCACAACATGAGGAGGCCTAGCTGAATAACACTAGCTGATTACATAATAGTACTCAGAATCTTCTTATTTAAAATAATAAAGACTTGAATATTTATATTTTAAAAGTTATAAAGGAATTACAATAAAATAATTAAGCATGTATACTACAGTATCAGTGTTGGCCTTTGCTAAGTCACAATTAGTAGTAAACAAGGGAGGTAAATACCTTCTCTGAAGCAAGACTGTTGGAGCGTTCAAAGCTATCCACACTTCCAAGTCGACCTCTCATTCTGTTAGCCCCCTGAGTGAAAGGAATAAAATGACATCCTTCATATGATTTAAAATTTGACTTCAAAACTATAAACAGCAGTTTCAGGTTGCCTCTTCATGCCATCATTAAATTAATCTTTTTGTAGTTCACTCAAATTCGGTGGCTATATTAACAGTCATCAAGCTTGGTTAACAGAACTAACCCCAATCTATTTCCATTATTTCTAAATCAGCTGTTATTTAACTAGATACTCAGCCCAAGCTTTTTCAAGTTAGTTTGGTTACAAGATTACACATTATTCTTCCATAAGATCAGTGAGTGCCCCATTAACTCTGTCTTACACACAGATAAATACAGATGGGAAGAATACAGCAGAAACAAAGTAATAAAGAAAATGGTTTAATACATAAACCTCCATGGAACCCAAATTACAAACATCATAATTCACATTATAGGATTATAATAAAGGTAGGTTGAAAACAAAATAGAAAACTATATTCTAGAATCTACGGATTTTGCTTGAGTCATTATTCCATAATGTAAGACTATTTCAATAAGTCATTTCACTTAGTCTGCTTCAATACTGGTGAATTGGTTATTGATTTTCTTTTCACTTATGTCTTTGGTGTGGATTTTATAGATGATCTCAGAAAGAGGCACCTAAGAGATCACCTTGTCTGTTTCCCTCACTTTTCATAGGAAGAAACTGAGGCAAACTACTGAAGGAAGAAAGATACAACAGTAGGGAACCACATTATTTACAAGGTCTTAAGAGACAAACCACACCCTGAGGAGTACTACACAACTCTAAAACACATAGAAACGTTCTAAAAAGAACGACTGTAAACACAAGTCAGGTCAATGAGACAGTGACTTTGCAAAACAATACATATATATATATATATTTGCATAGTACTTTACAGTTTTAAAGTCTGTCTCCATACATTCATGGGTTTAATTTTGGGGAAGGAAGAGATTTTAAAAAAGAAAACCAGCTCAGAGCAGTCTGAGCTATGTGAGGTATGTCCAATTTATCAGGCCCGGAGAAACATGAGTATAGGACTCCAGTCCCAACCCCCCACCCACACATACACACCCATTCCCTGGGGCAATTTGTTGTTGTTGTTGTTCCTTACTAGTTGCCTCACCCATTATCTTTGTGTTCCTGGAATCTGATACAAAGAACAATATACAGCCAATCAATAACTTATGTTATTTTAATGAAAATTCTTGGCAAACAATTTAGGAACAGTATAATATAATAACTGTTTTCCTTTTTAAAAAAATCTACTTGTAACTGCTGCTAATTGAAGTGTATATTCAGGACAACTTGGATCTACTAATATACTCTTGGGTTGCAATCCTCAAACTTGGCCCACATAAGCTCTCTGCTATTAAATTTGCCTCAGCTTTTTCCTTTGGCTGACAGGACTAAATCTCATTTTAATTTTTAATCAAAGTAATACTTACACAAAGTTTCAAAAGTCAAACTGTGCTACCAAGCTTACCACAAAAAGTGGTGATCACTAACCCCTTCCCACCCTCCCCCACATTCTGAATCCCACTTCCCAGAAGCAAACTTTGAAATTATTTAGACAGATGGTTCTGGTATTCATCTTATACCATTGTTCCTTAATCTTTCCATTTTAGGCACTATCTGTTGACTTCCTAACTCTGGAAGATGCGACTTTAGTATTCTTGCCCCTACCCTATCACCCAGCGCGCGCGCACACACACACACACACACACACACACACACACACACACACACACACACACACTTCTGCCATCTCTCTCAATAAAATGGCATCAAAAGTTTTAGGTAAGTCAGTTAGTTTGTGCTTATTCTTATGACTTTGTAAAGAAGTCATATTGTACTATGATGTATTATGTCTGACTAGGTCTCATATCTTGAACATTTTGTTTTTCGCCGAGTTAATAGCTGCTTCAGCAATTCCGAATTGATTACAAAACTCTCCTACAGCTCACAATGTGGTCAAACATCACATAATCCATTAATTACAATTTTTTGTCTTCCTTTAAGCACCCATTATGGAAACTTCTATGTTCTGGCCCAATCATTCACTAATAGTTTGAATGAATATTATATATCATTGTGGTTGGACATTTTCCTTCAAAATACATTAGCATTGCTAAAGTGTCCTTTGCTTCAGAAGTCTGATGTCATTGTGATCCTAGAACCTGTGTATATAACCTGCTATTTCGCTTTGGAACAGAATTTAAGTTTGCCCTTGGGCATTTTGAAATTTCACAACAATATGCCTTAGCATGATTTTTGCTCATTCTATTGTGCATTTTCTGAGACCACTAAATCTGGAAATTCATGTTCATTAGCACTGAGAAAATTTTTGTTTTTTGGAGTCAGAGTCTCATTTCATCGCCTACGCTGGAGCGCAGTGGCAAGCTCATGGCTACCCCAGAGTCCACTTGATGGGCTCAGGCCATCCTTCCACTTCAGCCTTCCAAGTATCCTGAACTACAGGTGAGTTACCATGCCCAGCTAATTTTTTTCATTTTTTTTTAATTGTAGAGATGAGGCCTCGCCAAGTTGCCCAGGCTGGTCTTGAACCCCTGGGCTCAGGCAATCCTCTCACCTCGGTCTCCCAAAGTGCTGGGACTACAGGCTTGCTGGAATTACAGGCTTGAAAATTTCCTGCATTTATTCTCTATTTCCTGCAATGATTCTGTATTTCATTTTGGTTCCAGACTGATCTTTAACTTTGGACCCTGTTCTCCTATTTTCCTTTTTCTTTGCCATTTTGCTCTATGTTCTGAAAGAATTTTTCAAATCTAATTTCCTGGCTTTCTATTAATTTTTCTTCTTATGCCTGCTATCAGAAGGTTTTAACAGTCCTCTCTTATTCTCAGATGACTATTTTATATGTATGGTATCTGATCTTGTTTCACAGAAGCAATGTGAAACAGCATTGTTTCTCAATGGCTCACTATATAACAACTATAGCAATAATATTAATAAACAGCTGCACCTATTATTACTGAAAGCTTATCACAATCCATAGACTACATTAAGCATTTTACACTACATTATCTCATTTAATCCTTAAGCATTTTACACTACATTATCTCATTTAATCCTCACAACAATTCTGTGAGGTAAGTGCAGTTATTTAGTCCAATTTCACAGACACAGAGACTGAAGTTCTGATAGATTATGTTACCCAAGTCTACACAGCTGGCTTAAAAAAAAAATAGCAATTTGAACACAGAAAGCACAATTTAAAAGTGAAGCTCTTGTCGGGCATGGTAACTCACACCTGTAATCCCAGCACTTTAGAAGGCAGAGGCGAGAGGACTGCCTGGGCCCAGGGGCTCGAGACCAGCCTGGGCAACTTGGTGACACCTCGTCTTTACAATAAATCAAAAAAATTAGCCAGGCGTGGTGGCATGCACCTGTGGTTCCAGCAACTTGGAAGGATGAGGCAGAAGGCTCACCTGAGCCCAGCAAGTCAAGGCTGAGGTGCCCCGTGAACATGCCACTGTACTCCAGCCAGGGCAACACAGTAAAGACTCTTACTTAAAAACAAACAGACAAACAAATACATAAATAAATAAAAGGGAAGCTTTTATATTAGGTGTGGTGGCTCATACCTATAATTCGAGCACTTTGAGAGGGTCACTTGAGCCCAGGAGTTTGAGACCAGCTGAGGCAACAAATGAGACCTTGTCTCTACCAAAAAAAAATCAAAAAATTAGCTGGGCGTGGTGATTCACACCCATAGTCCCAGCTACTTAGAGGCTGTAAGGGAAGCAGTGCCTGAGCCGAGGAGGTTGAAGCTGTGGTAAGCCATGATCGTTCACTCTAGTCTGGGTAACAGAGTGAGACCCCAACTGGAAAAAGAAACGGTGGAGGAGGTGGCTCTTACTATTAACTCCCTCAGATAAAACTTTGAAAAAACAGCTTACAAATAAAGCTAATTAGCCTACACAGGTTAAGTGGAATTCTGCAAATGTCCTAGATCTTCATGAAGATCTTTCCAGTTCTTCACTTCTATGCTATAACTCACTTACTGCCAGTAATACACTGTATTTGTGACTAATAAATTACTGGGTTCGTGTGTGTGGCCAAGAGGAAAATAAAATATGATGAAGCTGTTTTCTGTTATTTTTAGCAACTGTTATTTCTGTTATTTTAGTAGCAACTCATATGCCAACCTGCCTGGTCATCTCAACCTGCCTAGTTATCTCTGTCATTTGGTCACAACAGAGAAAGTAGTCAGAGGGGGTATAAAACCATTTCCATTATTAGAAAAGTACCTTAAATCAGATATTTTACCCATAATGGTGTTTTCTCCACATGTGTTCTTTTGTTCACAAAGATAAACAAACACTTTAAAATGATACTCTGCCACTTTAGGCATTTCAACAACTAAATAACTAATATTACTCTAATGAAATGACTCTTTCAAAATGACTTGTACTTGATACTGGTAAATATTTATGTTTTTGAAAACTTCAACTGAAGAAAAAGCCAAAGACAACATCTACAATACGTGATTCTGAATGTCCCCTTGGAACAGACAGCTTTTCCAGTTTTACTACATTATGATTTGGTCATTCATGCATCAGGCCCTTAAACTCACTTTTTAATGATTAATGAGCTGAGTTTCTAAGCATTTTAAAAAGGCAGCAATTATGAGCTAAACTCTGCAACTGGAATATAAGTTTTCTCCTATACAACTCAGAGAAAAAGAAAACTAACAAGTTTTAGAGCACACAAAACACCTTTTGCTATATAACTTTTAATACCACATGGGAAGCTGCCAACCTGTCCAACAAGTGCAAGCAAGACCTTGTTAGGTCACAAAATTTATAGCATTTGGCATCGCTTTGGAACACAAAAGCTACAGTATCCACCTTGACCAAAATAGATTGGCTCCTTACTGAAAGAGTCATTACAGCAATTCAAGGCATGCGGAAAAGACACTGCAAAGTCGGCCATGCAAGTAGTATGCAGGATGCCAAGGTACTAAATGGAGATACAGAAAGTAACACTTTAAATACCTTATTGCCATTTTGTAAACAACAGAGGGGTGTGTGTGTGTGTGTGTGTGTGTGTGTGTGTGTGTGTGTGTAGAGAAAGGGGGTCTCAACACTTTAAATACCCTATTGTCATTTTGTAAACAACAGAGGTGTCTCTCTCTCTCTCTCTCTCTCTGGTGTGTGTGTGTGTGTGTGTGTGTGTGTAGAGAAGGGGGGTCTCACTGTGTTGTCCAGGTTGATCTCGAATTCCTGACCTCAAACAATCCTGATCCTTCCACCTCAGCCTCTGTGTCACACCCAGCAACGACAGACATATTGAGCTTACCATTAAATATACCATCTCATATCTATAACGCAGAATTTTAACCCCTACAATAATGAGAGGTTAATGGTTATTAATATGTCCATTTCACAAATGGGGAAACTATGGCTTAGAAAAAGTAAGTAATGCATCTAAATTCATAAACATCAAATCTGCTAGGGTCAAGTGCCGCATTCAAGTCCCTGACATCTACTCAAATGGTCTTTCTACTAAAATTTTCACTAACAAAAGTCTTCAATTTAGGTGGCTGATGCTGTTTATGATGCTGTTGCTTTAAGAATTACACTTCAGGGCGGGCCTGGGGGCTCAGCCTGTAATCCCAGCACTTTGGGAGGCTGAGGCAAGTAGATTGCATGAGCCCGAGGGTTTGAGACCCGCCCAGGCAATTTAGCGAGACCTCATCTCTACAATAAATTAAAAAAAAAAAAATTAGCCAGGAGTGGTAGCACACGCCTATAGTTCTGGCTAGTTGGAAGGCTGGAGTGGAAGGATCGCCTGAGCCCAGCAGGTTGACACTGGGATGGCCGTGAACGTGCCACTGCACTCCAGTAGGGGCTACAGAGTGAGACTCCAACTCAAAAAAAAAAAAAAAAAAAGAATTACACTTCTGCTGGTGTGGTGGCTCACACCTATAATCTCAGCACTTTGGGAGGCTGAGGCAAGAGGATTGCCTGAGCTCGGGGGTTCAAGACCAGCCTGGGCAACTTGGCGAGACCGCATCTCTACAATAAATCAAAAAAATAGCCAGGCGTGGTGGCGTGCATCTGTAGTTCCAGCTACTTGGAAGGCTGAGGCAGAAGGATCACCTAAGCCCAGCAGGTCAAGGCTACGGTGGCCCAGAGCGTGCCACTGCACTCCAGCATGAACGACAAGAGTGAGACTCCAACTAAAACATAAATAAAAAGAAAACAACATACATTCACAAACAGAGTTAAGTGGTTGCTTCAAAGTCCCCCTCAAAGTCTAAGAATTTATCTCAACCATTTGCCTCTTTAAAGGCACTTGGAGATCACTGAAGAATGTATTTATAGACTGAGGATAAAATTTTCCTTCTGTTTTAACAAAAAAAGTCAAGAGACTTTTTTAAAAAGCCATCTAAAGCACCTTTTGAGACTTTTCAAGGAGTCTGATCACCTACCACACATACAGTCTCACCACCTGCTGTTCACACATGCAATGTGCTAGGTTCAGAAAAGAGCCTTTACAGAGAGTAGTACAATGGCAGTACTTCTGATTCATTCATAGTCTGAGCTATTTATTAACAAATGAAAACAGAAAGGAAAAAAAAAAAACAAACTGCGTGAACTTGGGGAGGTGTGTGTAATAAGCAAGTTTACAATCATCACTTTTTCTTTTTTCATATTGAAGCAATCTCAAATGCAATGACAAGTTATAAGTACAGTTAAAAAAAATGTTTTTTTCCCTAAAACCATTTGCACATAATTTGCCAATATACAGTTCCACCATCCTGAAAGACTTTATTGTATATTTTCTATAAACGAAGACATTCTACTACATAGCTAAATTACAACTTTCAAAACCAGGAAACTAACATTGGTAGAATAATACTATTTATGTTTTTATATTTTATTTTTATTTTTTGAGTCAGAGTCTCACTCTGTAGCCCAGGCTGGAGTGTAGTGGCACACTCATGGCCCCCACAGCCTCGATCTGCTGGGTTCAGGTGATCCTTCCGCTTAAGCCTTCCAAGTAGCTGGAACTACAGGCGTATGCCACCATGCTCAGATAATTTTTTTTTTTTATGTAGAGACGAGGTCTTGACATGTTGCCCAGACTGATCTCCGAACTCCTGAGCTCAGGCAATCCTCTCACTTCAGCCTCCCAAAGTGCTGGGATTAAAGGCATGAGCCACCACGCCCGGCAAATAATACTATTTAATCCTCAGACTTCCTTCTATTTGTATCAATCGTCCCAATGAAGGTCTTTTTTTTTTTTTTTTTTTTTTGAGTTGGAGTCTCACTCTGTCGCCCAGACAGGAGTGCAGTGGCCGCTCCTTCGACCTCAACCCTCTGAGTAGCTGGAATTACAGGCATGCACTACCACGCCCGGCTGATTTTTTGATTTATTGTAGAGATGAGGTCTCACTGCCCAGGCGGGTCTCGAACCCAGGGGACCAGGTAATCCATTCACCTCAGCCTCCCAAAGGCGCGGGATTACAGGCTGAGCCACTGAACCCGGCCAATGAAGGTCTTTATGGCAAAAGGATCCAATTCATAATCTCCTGTTCCATTTAGTGTTCATGTTTTCTTATAGTCCTTCAGTATGGAATAATTCTTCAATTTGTCCTTGACTTGCTCGACCTTGACACTTTTGAAGATAGGCTTGTTTTGTAAACTGCATCTCAATTTGGGTTTGTTGACATTCCCGCATGATTAGATCCAGGCCCTGCCTCTGGCTAGAATACCACAGACACAGTGCTGTGTTCTTTACCTCAGGTAGCACAGGATTTCACTTTACTAAGGTGGTATCGGCCAGTCTTCTCCAGTGCAAAGTTATTTTCCCGTTTGTAATTCATAAATAAATTACATACAGTAATTATCCTGTTCATGATCAAATTTCCAATGTCTTCATTTCTTTTTCGCTTCAGAATGGACTCATGGTTTCCTATTTTATGCAACAGGTTAGATGATCTGTTACTATCCTGTATCTTGATGTCATATTGTCTCATCTGTCACCAGTGGGAGCTCTTTCAAGGATTTTATGCTTTTATGAAATAGTACCATCTTTTTTTTTTTTGAGTTGGAGTCTCGCTCTGTCACCCAGACCGGAGTGGCCACTGAAGCCTCAACCTGCTGGGCTCCGGCGATCCTTCCGCCTCAGCCTTCCAAGTAGCTGGGACTACAGGTACGTGCTACCACGCCCGGCTGATTTTTTATTTATTGTAGAGACGTGGGCTCGCCAAGTTGCCCAGGTGGGTCTCAAACCCATGGGCTCAGGCAATCCACTCACCTCGGCCTCCCAAAGCGCTGGGATTACAGGCTGAACCACCAAGCCCGGCCAGTACCATCTTTTTAAAAGAACTTCCTATCTAGAACACCAATATGTTCTGGGCTTGTCTTATACATTCCCTGTAGTCCTGAAATTAGTCATTTTTCTCAGAATCTTCATTTCTTCTAGTGGACAAGTATATACAGAAACCAAAATCTGGGTGCTAGATGCCACCCAGTGAGACTTATTATCTGATGTATACAGAAAAGTTGCTCCCAGGTTCTCTTAGTGGGCAGAGCCAGGAGCTATATATACACATTTACTTACATACACACACACACACACACACACACACACACACACACACACACTAATGCATTACATATATTTATATATTTGCATATATATTTTTTAAAATGATTTATTACTGATAACTCTAAGTTGGATCCAACACAGGTTCATTCTAATTTTTATCTGTTTCATATTTGTAATTGCCTTCTCTTTGGATCCTACTATCCTTAATTGACTTATTTGAGCAGTTCCAGTGTATAACCACTGTCCACAATTGATATTACACAGACACTGTCCTCAGCACACCCCACAACAAGCTGTCACCTCAACACATGGACATCCTCAGCCTGCTCAAACTCCATCTTGCTGTGCTGGAACCTTACCCCATCTTGCTGTAAACACTGTACCCTGTCCACTCTGGCTCTGACACCCCACATTGGGCCTTCCCTCTGCAGGGATGTCTGCCTTACCCAACTTGCCAAACCAGGTTGCCCTCCTCTTTTCACAACACGGGTTTCTACATCCACACCCTGTACCCCAATGAACATGTCTCCCTACTCAGAGCCACCGTGGCTCCCCCTCCCACAGCCCAAGACACCTACCATCCTAGATTTCACCTAACAGCTCTAAGACAGACTGTTAAGGAAAAGGAAAATGAAGGAGAATCATTCTGCTTACTTGAAAATGAAATATATAAATTTACAAAATGGAATACATAATCATATTACATAATACATATTTTTAGTGTTCCCTGAACAGCACCTAAGAATGGGCAAAAGAAGTTCTTTATAACTTTACATGGGAATTTATTTTTTTTTTGAGTAGGAGTCTCACTCTGTCACCCAGTTTGGAGTGCAGTAGCATGCTCACAGCCACTGCAGCCTCGACCTGTTGGGCTCAGGTGATCCTTCCAACCTCAGCCTTCCAAGGAGCTGGAAACTAGAACCTCACGTGCACACCACCACACCCAGCTAATTTTTTTTATTTATTGTAGAGAAGAAGTCTCATCGAGTTGCCCAGGCTAGTCTCAAACCTATGGACTCAGGCAATTCTCTTGCCCCACCTCCCAAAGTGCTGGGATTACAGGTGTGAGCCACCATGCCCAGCAGGAAATTATTTTTAAAAATTGTTATAGTACTGGGTATTGATATTCTATTTCTCCCTTTCTATAAATATATATTTCTAGAAAATATATATTTAAATCTCTGTCACTCAAATTCAGATAATAGAGATCCCAGAATAAATCTAGATCTGAGAAGGAAACTTATTTTGAGAGATAATTTTAAATGTGTTAATTAATTAAAAGTTATCTTGGGTTTTTGTTTTTTGGTTGTTTTTTTTTAAAGGAAATCTATGAGCCAGCTGAGAACAAAGTAAAAGAGAAAACACAGACATGTTTACCTAAAAAATGCTCAGTTGAATCTTACCCTTGAGAAGATATTTTCCAAGGAGCTAGTTAAGGATCTCTTGGCTTTATTTTTCAGAATGTCAAGTTTGAACCTTCCACCGCTTGTCACATTTTCCGGAATTGTACTACTTGAAATAGTCTAAGGAAAGAAAAACAGATAAATTAATAGTTTAGAAATACTCAAGGTTAAATGAGGCTTTAAATATAGGTTTAAGATTAAGCCATTAAAATACACAAGACTTTTTTCCGGTTGCTCCATTAAGAAGTAACAATGGGCAGGGCGCAGTGGCTCTTGCCTATAGTCCCAGCATTTTGGGAAGGGAAGGCAAGAGGATCGCCTGAGTCCAGGAGTTTGAGACCAGCCTGCACAACTTGGTGAGACCTTGTCTCTACAATAAATCAAAAAATTAGCCAGGCGTGGTGGTGTGCACCTGGTTTTCAGCTACTTGGAAGGCTGAGGCAGAAGGATCACCTGAGTTCAGCAGGTCAAGGCTGTGGTGGCCGTGAACATGCCACTGCAGCCTGGGCAACAGAGTGAGACTCTGACTCAAAAAAAGAAAAAAAGAAGAAATAACAATGTAGGTCCAAAACTGTGAATACTAAGATTATAAGGAAAGGAGTTTGATTTTTAACAATGCAAACAATAATAAGACAGATAGAAGTTCTTTCCTTAATGCCATATTTTCACTAACATATTCCTGCTGCATTTAATAAAAATTAAACTTGAGATGTGAATTTTTACTGCTGTTACTCTGATTAACAACTATAACTATCCCTGTCCAAGGTGCATGTTTTATATCCAAATTACCAAGGAAAACATAGGACATAAATTCCAAAGAACAAAGCGTGTTCCAAACAAAACTGGATTCTGCTAGGATTCCATTTCATTTGTGATGGGCCTTTTATCTTCTAGATCAACAAGTATTCACTAAGAGCGCCAAGCTGTGTGAGAGTCTATGGTGTGTTGACTACATTAAGTTCTCTTATATACTCCATCATTGAAGTAAGCAACCCCTGTGCAGATTACACGGTCCTTAGTGCCAGAAAAACTTTCAAAAGAAAAACCTTTTAATTTGCTTGGGAAGGGTTAAGAACACAAGTACATGTAAGTATCAAACATGAATGTATTAAAACTAGTTGGATGTCTCAGTGGTCAACAAGAAAAGGATACACAGGGTTCAGACAGGCAGCAAAAAAGGGATGAAGATGTCCCCAGAACTGGAGATGGTTGTTGCCAAACTGTAAAGACGATTGCTTAAGCAACAGACCAGCAGATGTGTTTGGTTAAAATAGAAGTAGTGGAGAGTAACATGAGAAAGTGAGGCTAGAGGAAGAATCTTGGCTGTGCTTCAGTGCCAGGTAAACAGGAAGAATCACGAATCCAAATTTATGAGCAGAGGGGAATCACTGTGAAAGCAATGTTTTAAAACACCTTAAAGAACTAGGAACTCAGAGACTGAAAGACCAAACTGAACTTGAGGCTTCAGCACAGTCCATGCAGGAGGCAATAAATGCCCATAGCAGTGCTAGCTCTATCTGATCATTTGAGAAGTTACTGATGCAAGAAATATGGGTTCCACCAAGTAAAGAAAGGAAAGGAGAGAGAGCAATGAATATAGATGTAGGCTAGACTGGGCTTAGGGTGTGTACAAAGGACTGGGATTACTCATTACTCTAAGGCTTCCAGATGGATGACATGACAAAAATAGGGAAACTGTATTGGTACCTAGCACAATACTGACGCATAGTAGCTGCTCAGTAAATACCAGTTGAATAACAGGAAACAAATATAGGAAAGGAGAGAGTGATAGAGGAAGAAACTTAACTGCTAGCAAGAAAATTTAAAATACTGTTAAAATCTCTAGGATGTTTTGCATTCTCCGTCACAAAGAAATGCACATCTCACACACATCCTTTTTTGACTTCAAATCTATGCCAAGCTCATGTCTTCCATATACAAACACTATCAATTCAAATTCCTCTATAGGCACCAAATCCATTTTTGTAATTGAATTGCAAACACATTTCCAAATTGAACTTTTACTTTTTATTCTTATCCCTTGCCTCACTCTAGTCTGCTTTTGTTTTATCAGTTCCCAAATCTGAAAACCTGAGGGTTCCCAGCAACTTCCTCTCCCTTCATTTACAGATCCTTTCAGTCAGTCACTAAGCACTAATAATGATTATACCTCCTAAACAGCCCTTCAACTCAGTCCCTTCTTCATTGTACCAGGGATCTAGCTCAGCTTCTCCCCTGAGTCTAAGAATTTTTTTAAGATAGAATCATTCAACCTATTTATGTATCAGGGCTACCTCTGACTTGTACATACTTATACCATTATACCAATCAAATCATGTTTTAATTTATTTGATTACTTGTTGGTTTTTCCTCCTATACAGGTTGCAGGAAAGAGCCATCGTTATCCATCACCACTGCCTAGTATGTAGGTCTGTGCAATAATTAAATCACTTCTCAAATATTCTACCACAAAATTCTCCTAACTGGAGAATATGACTTCAGTCCTAGAACTCTCAATTCTTTGACCCACCAACCTCCCCCACAAATCTGCCATCAGAACAGTAGAATTCTCTCTTTATAGTGCAAATCTGATCTCACTCCCTTGTTTGAAATCCCTCCACGATAGAGTCAAGTCCACCACTTAAGGCCTTTCCTCATCTCCCTTCTGCCTATTCCACTCTTGTTTTCCCCACCAGTAGTCAAGCAAGCATATCCTTAACAACCAGCACCTACTTCCAATGTTTGCATGGAGTGTGTAGTCGCACCACTACATAACTTTGTGCCCAACATTTCTTTCTTAAAACACATTTCCTCAACTTTTCCAATTGCAAACTCTTTCTCTTCTAAACTTCCAGACGCCACAACAATTCCATTCCTCTTGAATTATTTAATTCTTCCCTCCACCCTTACTCTTTAATCCAGCTCCAAAGGAAAGACACAGCTACTTTTATGCTGACAACAAATTATTTTAAAAAGCGCTTATGGACTTTATTCTATTAATCTGTTTGCATTTCCCTTTTAAATATTTGAACTCTCCTCTAGGGAGAACATCATTCATTCATGACTTTCTTGTCACCCTCATCACACATGTATTCTGTACTTGATAAAGGTGTGTGCAATGACTAAATTACTCCTCAAATATTCTATTATAAAATTCTCCCAATTGGAGAATGACCAGGTCACAGAAGGTTTTCTTTTTTCTTTTTTGAATTTATTATTTGAGTCAGGGTCTCACTCTGTCATCCAGGCTGGAGTGCAGTGGCATGCTCACGACCACTGCAGCCTCAACCAGATGATTCTTCTGCCTCAGCCTTCCAAGTAGCTGGAACCACAGGCATGTGCTACCATGCCTGGCTAATTTTTTGATTTATTGTTGAGATGAGGTCTTGCCATGTTGCTCAGGCTGGTCTCGAACTCCTGAGCTCAGACAATCCTCTCGCCGTGGCCTCTCAAAGTGCTGGGATTACAGGTTTGAGGCACCACACCCAGCCTTGTCTCAACTTTTGATGAAATAAAATGTTCATATGAATTTAAAATAAAATAATAGATTAATATAACTAAAAATGTAATTCCATTCTAAATCAAGAATATTTGTCATCACTGCTTTTCCACTAAAAGCCATACATTCTTTTAAACCATCTTAATTTTAGCTCAATGCATCACAGCCTGCTAAAATTTCCCATAAACTACTAAAATGTTGGAGGGGAGGGGAAGGAACACCTCTGACAAAACTTTAGCTCTAAAGAAGATGAAAGCACAAAGGAAAGAGTATCCTCTCACATCTTAGGTAATAGTTTATCTAAATTCATAAACAAACAAATAAAGAGGTAAAGGAGGACATATCTCCTTACCAAGGGGCCTTCTCCAATGTGCATGTGTGTCCTCTGCTTGGCTTCACACAGCTGCCTCAGGTGTAATATCACAAGTTCATTTTCTTCCTGGTCACTGACTGGCTTCATTTTCTGTTGAACAGACAAACCAAGAGCACATTATGGCAACACAGCTTCTCTCCTTTTATTTTATTCTGTCTAGCAGACAAACATAAATAAAGCTAAGAGTTTTAACTGTACTCAGAAGCAAAAGTAACAATGGCATTCTAGTTTTACCAAACAGTACTCTAGGACATAGATCTTTAACTTCAGGCAGTAGAATGAAAAAAGGAACTCATAAAAACAGGATCCCATTCTCATTCCTTATATCTTATTTATGAGACTGCAAATAATGTTACCTGAACTCTTTCAAAGATGTCGGCTTGCTCGTTATCTGTCAGAGATGAGAGATGCCTCTGTATCACCAGCTTGGCTCTTGGAGGGTAGAGACCTAAGGGAAATGATGAAGGAAAGTATTAAATAGAGTTGGCGTGGAAAGCGGGAGTACATAATGCATTACACGTCAACTCTTCCTCAGCAGGCTCTGAATTTAAATCTCAAGGAGACGTGTTCCTGCCTACAACAAACCTTGGAACACTACAGTGAAATGATTAGGACTACAGGAAAAACCTTTCCACCAAAATCAACAGCCCCCTATAGTGATCCTGGAGTTACCATTACAAAAATTTCTAGATGATACCAAGTATGACCAAATAGCACTTATACTAACAAACAGCAACTGTAGAAACTCACAGATGAATTAACATTATTCTAGGACCTGGCACGGAAATAAAAAAGTAAATACTAGCCCTGGCCAAAATTTCTAACCCTACAACTTGCCATATGAAGAAGAAAAAGTAGCTAATGATATTACAAGGCAGGACTATAGTTTAGGGGTCTCTCCCCTTATAATGATATTACAAGGCAGGACTATAGTTTAGGGGTCTCACATTATCTGGGACTAAAGTTTCAAGGACAGTATTAGCATTAATACTTTTAGCATTATTATTTTGCCAAATTGTTTACTTCTTTATATTCTGATATTCATAAGTCTATTCTGTTCTTGCACATAATTTATATAAAGTGCTCAGGAAAAGTTTTTTCCATAAAAACACTTCTGTTTTTATTTATTTATTTATTTATTTATTTTTAGTTGAGTCTCACTTTGTCATCCAGGCTGGAGTGCAATGGCATACTCACAACCACTGCAGCCTCGGCCAGCTGGGCTCAGGTGATCCTTCTGCCTCGGTTTTCCAAGTAGGTGGAACTACAGGCACACATCACCATGCCTGGCTAATTAGTTTTTGATTCATTGTAGGGATAAGGTCTCGACAAGTTGTCCAGGCTGCTCTCGAACCCAAGGGCTCAGGCAATCCTCTCATCTCGGCCTCTCAAAGTGCTGTGATTATAGGCGTGAGCCACCACACCCAGCCTATATATATATATATATATATATATATATATATTTTTTTTTTTTTTTTTTTTTTTTTTTTTAGGCATCTCACTCTGTCGCTCAGGCTGGAGTGCAGTGGCATGCTCACAGCCACTGCAGCCTCAACTTGCTGATCTCAGGTGATCCTTCTCCTCAGCCTTCCAAGCAGCTGGATCTACAGACATGCACCATCATGCCTGGCTAATTTTTTTATTTATTGTAGAGATGAGGTCTCACCAAGTTGCCCAGGCTGGTCTCGAAACTGTGGGCTCAAGCAATCCTCTCACCTCAGCCTCCCAAAGTGCTGGGATTATAGGCGTGAGCCACCATGCCCAGCCTATTTTTTTTTAATAAAGATAAAGTTTAATTCACAATTACAATGACTCAAGTGACCATCCATTTTTAAACAACAGATTTGAGATGAACCTGTGGAACATAGTGAGAACCTGTCTCTAAAAAATATTTTTAACTAGCTGGATGTGGTGGTGTGCGTCTGTAGTTCCAGCTACTTGGAAGGTTGAGACAGAAGGACCGCCTAAGCTCTGCAGGTCGAGACTGCGGTGGCCATGAGCGTGCCACTGCACTCCAGCCTGGGCAGCAAGAGTGAGACTACAAAAAAAAATATATATATATATATAAGTGGAGCTGAGTGTGCTGGTATGCACTGTAGTCCCAGCTACTTGGGAGGCTGAGGTGGGAGAATCGCTTAAGTCCAGGAGTTGGACTTAAATCATAGTAGAACCACTGCATTCCAGCCTAGGCAACAGAGCGAGAATCTGTCTCAAAAAAATAAAATAGCCCCAAAAACAGAAACATAAAGATGTTTATTTACTTCTCTGTTGTTTTTTTTTTTTTAATGTGGGGTACAATTCAGGATACTTTTGTTGTTAGCTTTACCAACAGAGATCTGACTTATTTTTATAGTGTATGATTTGAAACATAAAATTCAAAAAGGGCTGGCTCGGTGGCTCAGCCTGTAATCCCAGCACCTTGAGAGGCCGAGGCAAGTGAATTGCCTGAGCCTGTGGGTTCGAGACCCGCCTGGGCAACTTGACGAGACCTCATCTCTACAATAAATCAAAAAATCAGCTGGGCGTAGTAGCACGTGCCTGTAATTCCAGCTACTTGGAAGGTTGAGGTGAAAGGATCACCGGAGCCCAGCAGGTCGAGGCTGCGGTGGCCGGGAGCGGCCACTGCACTCCAGTCTGGGCGGCAGAGTAAGACTCCAACTCAAAAAAAAAAAAAGATTCATGAGAAAACTAGTGAAGAACAAATGAAATATTTAGTTTGGATAATATCATTGAACCAATATTAATTTCCTGTTCTGATAATTGGACCATGGCTATATAAAAAGTTAAGAATGGAGAAAGATGGAAAAGGAATATTTGAAAACTCCTGCAACTTTTCCATAAATCTCAAAGTAGGTCAAAGTTGGTTTTTAAAAAAGAAATATATGGTATTATCCCATGTAGTTTTCCAGATATACCATATATATACTGTTCATGTTACTCAGCAAATTATTTTTTATTCAACAATATAATTTTAAGATGTGTTCGTGTTGACATTGAGTTGCAATTTATTCCCATTAATTGCTTAATTTTATGAGCATACTTTCAATTATGCTGTTGACAGACATTTAGGTTTTTCTAATTTTCCATTATTTACAAAAAAACCCACAACCTTGAAAATGTTACTTTCTGTACTTATTTAAGAGTTTCTCTTATCAAGACATGGAATTTCTAGTTACAGAGTATGTACAATTTTAGATTAATGAGTTATATTAATTGTCCCCTAAATGACTCTATCAATTTATGTACCCATCAGTATTATATAAATACATTAATATTATTATATCGCTACAGTTTCTCAGACAGTTAATGCAATTAGTATCTTATTGTCTTCATTTTTATTTCTCTGGCATCTAGTGAGGTTCAGCATCTTCTCTTTTTCATTAGTGCAACTTTTTTTGAGTAGGAGTCTCACCTTGTCGCCCAGGCTGGAGTGCAGTGGCAAGCTCAAGGCCACCAGAGTCTTGACCTGCTGGGTTCAGGTGATCCTTCCACCTCAGCCTTTCTTTTTTTTTTTTTGAGTTGGAGTCTCACTCTGTCACCCACACTAGAGTGCAGTGGCCACTCCCAGCCACCACAGCCTTGACCTGCTGGGCACCGGAGATCCTTCCGCCTCAGCCTTCCAAGTAGCTGGAACTATAGGCACATGCTACCATGCCCAGCTAATTTCTTATTTATTGTAGAGATGAGGTCTCGCCAAGTTGCCCAGGCGGGTCTCGAACCTGCAGGCTCAGGCAATTCACTCACTTTGGTCTCCAAAGCGTGGGATTACAGGCTGAGCCACCGGGCCCGGTCCCACATCAGTCTTTCAATAGCTATAACCACAGGCGTGTGCCACCATGCCCAACTAATTTTTTGACTTATTGTAGAGATGAGGGCTCATCAAGTTGCCCAGGCTGGTCTTGAGTCCCTGGACTCAGGCAATTCTCACCTCCGTCTCCCAAAGTGCTGGGATTACAGGTATGAGTCACTGCACCCAGCTGAGAAGTGTTTTTTTTTAATATGACTTCTGGAATTTCACACTGGGTGGTATAATCTTTTTGTAAAGGTTAAAGTTCTTACAAATTCTTGATGCCAATCTGCTATCTTGCTTGTTACTTATATAACTTCCAAATGAACAGCTATTGTTATGTGAATGCTTTAAATTTTCATAAAATCAAATCTATCAGTGTCTTTAAATATTTTTTGCATTTTTGCCTTTTTATTACAGAAAAAAAAGCTTAATTTCTTTATTTTGCTTTCTGACTCTGTGCTTGTGCCCTCAAAACTTTCACAACAATTTTCTGTTCCTTGATAAGAAAAGCATGCTTGATCCTGCCACAAACACATTTTGCATACATAGAACCACCATAGGCCCTACTGACATGTTTTTGTGTTTTGGACAACCTCATAAGAACTTTAGGTCTCACAGCATGAATCCCTCGAAGTCTGCCTGGGCATACACCACATGCAGACTTTGATGTTTTCCCAACCTTCTTGGTATATAGGTAAACAATCCTATTACCAGGGGTTTGGGACAAACTCGTTTTGTTAGAGGCTATATTGCAAGAAAGCCTACGATGGTATGTCAAATGCTAGACCATTCTGAGTGCTTTTATACAGCATCCCTGGAAGAGGAAAAAGGAAGTGCATTTTTGTGTCTTAATAAAGCCCTCTTTAAGGAATACAAATACTTTTCTTGTTTTCTTTTAATGATTTTAATATTTCGTTGGCTTACACTGAGGACTTTCCATATACAAGAATGTATATGGAATAGGATGTGTATAACAAATCTCTCTTCTTTTGTATAGCTAATTGATCTAACACATCTTCTGAATAATTCAGCCCTCCCAAATAAAGATCTATAATGCTTAGCCGGGTGCGGTGGCTCACGTCTGTAATCCCAGCATTTTGGGAGGTGGAGGCAAGAGGATTGCCTTAGCCCAGGGATTCAAGACCAGTCTGGGCAACTTGCTGAAACCTCGTCTCTACAATAAATAAAAAAAAATTATCTGGGTGTGGTGGCACACGCCTGTAGTTCCAGCTACTTGGAAGGCAGAGGTGGAAGGATCACTTGATCCCAGCCGGTAGGTGCTGCAGAGGCCGTGAGTATACCACTGCACTCCAGCCTGGGCAACAGAGTGAGATTCTGACTCAAAAAAAAAAAAAAAAAAGATTTATAATGCTCTCTTTACTATACACCAAAAAAAGTTCTATTTTTGTAAATGCTTCATATGTGTGCATTCTGCAAAATTATAATTATAAATGTTTAAATCTGAATATCACATTGTAATAGTCCTTGATCACATAGTTGTGTGAACATTCAATAAAAACTGCTATTCACTACTGATTAAGATTGTATAAGATTCTGCTGCCTACTGAACAGAAATCACAATTTGTATTTACAATGAACTAGACCATCCTCTGCTCTGTTTATGAATAATTCCAACTCTTCCCAACTGTGTCAACACATATCATACTGGATAGCATTTCTTTGTCCAGAAAGACTGTAGTCTTTCTGGAGGCATAGTCCATGTCTCTATCAATTCTGTATCCCTAATATCTAGTACATTGCTTAGTCTGGAATGTAGACACTTAAAAACTGCTGATTAAATTGTGTTTCTTCTCTTGTGAAGTACTTATCAATCTTTTTGTTAGTGAGAGATAACAAGAAGAAAGGGAGGTTGAGTCGCAGGTTCACCTCTTCCTCATGCCCCTCCCTCCTACTCAGAACATATATATTTTTTAACTGCTTCACAATATCAGTTCTATTATCTGTCATTCCCAAACGTCCTTCAGAAGCCAAGTAAGCTTCACAATAGTTCTACACTTTTAGGAAGGAAACATATCATCGAGGAAGAGGGGACAATAAACAGTAGACATTCTGTGATGGTTTTGTCTCTCTTCATTCAACAAGTATTTGATCAGTTCTCACTATGTACATAGCAGAGTCTTGAGAACTGTGGGAAATACAAGTCCCTTCTTTGAGTTTACCTTCAGAAAAAAAGAGAGCGCGAGGGAAAGACAGAGAGAGAAAGTCAAGCACCTAGCAGAGACTGACAGCACACTCAAATTTGAGTGGACATGAGAAATGATTCTTTGGGCTCTTGTTTCAATAGAAACAAAGAACTATTCAGTGACAGCAGGGACTTTCTCATTGCCCAAATGCCAAAGCAAACTCGTCTTTTGCCAAGGCCACGTTATACTGTACCTTCAATCCTTTCACAGAGCTTATGCAAAGAGTGCATAGGGCAGGCCTCACACAGCTTAATCTGGGTCTTGGCACTCTGCAGGGCAGCGGCCATACTGAAAGCCTGTTTCAGAGTCAGCATTACCTCATCAACCTACAAGAAGAAACAAAACTCAGGTCTACAAAAGTTGGCTTTCATGGTAACATTAAAAACTCAACAGCAATGTGCGTCTTTGTTGATGCTGATTAAATAATAGAATTTTGATGACTACAGAGCTGGCAGAGAGAAAATATTGAGTTATAACTTTCATACACAAAATTGAAAGCTGGATGAAATAAGACCATTTCGATGTGTGTAATATAATACTGATCAGTTACTTGAATGCTATTTTCAAATCCCACCGAGGGCTATGCTATCACAGACAATTTAATTAGTCAATCCGATCTTTGTTAATTAAATGGCTCTTCAGATAAACAGCCCTTTGGAAGTTTTGTCTGTCATATATAGGAAGCAATAAAATTGGTTCAACATTCACTTTTGTTAATAGGTATCCTATTTACTTTATTCTTCTGTGTTACTTTAGTGTAAAAACAAACAAAACATGTTTAGGTCCTGGAAAAAATAGTTTCATTTGACTAATGTTGGGGAAAGCCTAGGAACATTGCTGGTCGTATTGCTACAGCTTCAGACTAATTATCATTCCTTTTCTGATTTGTGACACTGAGAAGTCCTGACATTGTGGTTTCTAATAGCTAGGTCTCTCTACTAGGCCAGCTGCTTGCAAAGGGTCAGCTATTTCTTTCTTGCTCTTCTACGGACCCAGTCAAGAAGTTTGAATCTAGCCTTCAAGTTTCCCCATTGCTTCTTTGAAACCAACTATCAGCTCATCCTCAGGGATTGTTGAGATGAGTTTCAAGTTTCATCTTGTTTTCTGTGATATAATAACCAACGTAAGGTGTGGTTTTCCCACACTCTGTAGAACTTAGATCAAATTATAAAACCTGCACAGCACACTTATTTAGTATTAGGGCCTCATCTGAACCAGCTTTAATATTCAAAATCATTTACCATGGCTAAACGATGTTTTTATTCTCTTTTTCCCCCCTTCCCCGATGACCCGGTTTAAGAACAAGTTATTGGACAGGGCATGGTGGCTCACGCCTATAATCTCAGCACTTTGAAAGGCGAGGTGAGAGGACTGTCTGAGCCCATGGATTTGAGATCAGCCTGGGCAATTTGGCGAGACCTCATCTCTACAATAAATCAAAAAAAGTAAATAAATAAATTAACTAGGCATGGTGGTGCATGCCTGTGGTTCCAGCCCCTTGGAAGGCTGAGACGGATCTCTTGAACCCAGCAGGTCAAGGCTGCAGTGGCCATATGTGTGTCACTGTACTCCAGTCTGGGTGATTAAGTGAGACTCCAACTCAAAAAAAAAAAAAAGAAGAAGTTGTTTATGGAATTTAATCTACTTCTGTATTTGAATGTATGAGGGACCAGGAATAAAAAGAAACTTTACTTTTCTAATATTACTGATATCTAACACTAAGCAGTCAGCCATTATTCAAGTATGTTTTAGTATATTACCAAACTTAACAAGGCTTATGAATAATTCCATATCATTCTGTGAATAAACATGAATTTTTCAGAAAATACATTATTTTACACTGACCAAAAATATATATATAAGGATTTATAATTCTTGGAAATAAGAGTCTTACATGTTTAATGCCTTTACATTTTTATTTCATTTGCCTTGTTATTTGATTTATGCAGATATTCATTTATTTCTATTTTCTTGTTTCTCATTTATTTAAGACACTAAAGAGGTTAGTCATCTGCTAGTAATATAAATAGCGTTCATACAGGTTATTTTTTTATTTAATAATACTGCCTTGTAACAGATTTCTAGCAGAAATGTTGAACTTTGATGTTTCTTTCCGTATTCTTAGATGAAACAATAGGTCATTTCAATGGTGTCTAAAATGTGGCTGTCAACTTCTCTTGGCCACAAATATTACTAAAAACTACTTTTGACTTTTAAAATGATAAATGTTTTCTTTTCTAAAATCCACCACTTTTTCCAGTTGAACTATAAATTATATTGTCGGATCAGTGCAACTAAAGTTCAAATTAATGCACCATAAATAACTTAATTATTTTAGTCTAGATACGACATCAACGACAAAAATCACAGGTCATGTCAAAAGGCTAAAAGCAAAGGAGTGGACAAAAATAAATGAATTATATGCAAACAAAAAGAAAGTAAGTAACTATTCCTGGTATTACCATCAGGCAAAATTAAATTCTCAGTAAAAAAGCACAGATGTAACAAAGATGGCCAATTTATGATATCAGGAGGAAAATACATAATGAAGACAATGCTCATAAATACAGTATATACCAGATTTAGGTATTTTTAACATTTTACAGTAAGTCTAAGAATCACAGGATGTATAAGAACTTCAAGAGATTATCTAGTCTAAGCCTCTGGAAAAATTTAAAATTTCAAACTATCCAATAAAGAATAGCATCGATCCTATTTTAACAACTGTCAACAACAAGGTAGTGGTCTACTTCAGCATCTAACTGAAGTAGACCACATTTGCTAGATTTTAAGCCCATTTATCACATTCTATAGTTATATAAATTCTCACTTTAAGTCCATTTGCCTCAAGTCAAGTCCTATACTTCTTCGTCCTAAGCTAAATGATGCCAATCACATTCATTTTTCTTCAGATGAGGAACTTCCTTCACAGTTTACTGCTCTTCTCTGAAACATCTGTAACTTTTCCTTACTATGTAAAAATGCAGATGCCAAATCTGAACTTGTCTCTTTACCTCCGCACTTTGCTTGATTCTTTTTTTTTTTTTTTTTTGAGTTGGAGTCTCACTCTGTCGCCCAGACTGGAATGCAGTGGCACGCTCTCGGCCACCGCAGACTCGACCTGCTGGGCTCCAGCAATCCTTCCGCCTCAGCCTTCCAAGTAGCTGGAACTACAGGCGCACGCTACCACGCCCGACTAATTTTTGATTTATTGTAGAGATGATGTCTCGCCAAGTTGCCCAGGTGCTTAATTCTTAAATTGCTATAGATTTACTTTTACAAGTATACTCAACACCAGATGTAAGAGAAAGATAACTTCCTAGACTTTGTACATTACTCTTTTATAAATATGCTAATATTTCATTTCTAATGAAACACTACTGCTTATTGCATTAACTATTTGCCCCATGCAAATTCTGTATTTCAGGTAGCTTCTGTCTTTTTTTTTTCTTTTGATTATACATTCCCTGAATAATTTTGTCTGTATCTGTGGAGTTTACTTTTTCTTCATCTATAAGTAACAGTTACCTGCATTTTTTTCATACTCTTCAAACCAATTTTGGAAAAAGTACTTTTAAAGAAATGATATTTTCTACAAGTCTCAAGAATTGGTTAAACAAAATTAAGCTGCCTGCCTACAGCTATAGAAAGAAGAAAAGAAAGGAAGGAAGAAAGGAGGGAGGGAGGGAGGGAAAACTAAGCATCTAAACCTCCAGTGTAACCCTCCAGGGACCATTGGAACATATACTATTTACAAATTCACAGCAATTGTTACAAGGAAGCAAAAGAAAAAATGCTAACTGTATTCTTGGTACTCAGAGAAGATAAGTCAGCATGTGTGGTTTTGCAATACTTATCTTACACAAACCACATCAGTCCTAACACTGCTTAGACGGATAATATTTAATTGACTATTTTGCTTTGTTCTGTATGTCAGCTGCTTAAGCTGTCCTCTATTATGCAGGAAATTTACATTTAATTTTTCTTCTAGTTTGAAGTTCTGATGTCCCACCATTCAGTTAAGATGCTTAACTGATAAAATTAAACAAGATTTAAAAAATCCTAGTACAGGCATGTTCTTAAGAATAATGATGCCAAAACTCAGATTCTGACACAGTATCAAGTAATAGGAAGGCATTCACAGCCAGTCTGGTCTGTTGCCTTAGTCACAGGGCGTGATGGAAAAATGCAGCCTGTCCCCAGACTTTCTACTGTGATTCTCTGTCCAAAACTCATTCTACATGCATGAGGGCATAATGAAAATACTAAAAACAAAACAAAACCTGTAAAGGAGATTAGAAATAAGAAAGTTGCACATAGCTTTCCCGTCTGTGCAAGTTATCCAGTGATCAGAGATTCAGAGATTAACCAGCACCTAGAAAATGACTGCTTGAAGTTAAGAGGAATGCAGTCATTTCAATCACTCAAAATACAAAACTGTCCAGCCCCTGCTATCCTAGAAACCTTGGGACACAACATGAATAAGAGATGGTCCTAAATGTGTGAAATTCATAATCTAGTAGATGGCTATATAAACAGATAAGTGAATGTGGGATGGCAGAAACTGTCGGAAACCTAGGACAAGGTATAGTGAGAGCACTGGTGACAAGTTGACTCCTAGGAAAAAGTTGTTAGGAATGGCTTTAGTAGGATGTGATATTCAAGCTGGGTCCTGAAAAACACATAGTAGAAAAGGAAGGGAAGGGTACTCAGAATATAGCAGAGCTGGGCCAGGCCTGTTTTATGTCCAATGGAGCAGTAAGAAAGAGCATGTAAAAAGAGGTTAACTAAAAAACTGCCCAATCTCCTTGTTTAGTAACAGGGTGAGCCCTTGAGGCTGACACGGTCCCCTTCCCAGCCTGGCAGTATGAAAGGCAGCAAGCCCTGGTCTTTGCATCCTCCTCATCCGTGCCATGAGCAGTGACCTCTGAGTTTCAGTTGCACTGCTGTGAGGCACAAAAGGCCTTAAGAGAGCTGCTGCCACTCACATAAGTCCTTGATCTCATGCTGTAAACATTTTTTTAAATAACTAACCTGCTGCATTTGTGAGCAATGAGGGCTTTCAGGGAGCTGCAGACGCTCACCTAAGTCCTTAGGTCCCACACACTAATCACTGGCTGGCTTCAGCAGCAAACCAAACCAAAAGCACTATCACACCAACCATCAAACCAGCCTTTGTGGTCTGGCCCAGAGAACAGCTTGTGAGATGGAACAGCATGTGTGAACCCAGTCATGAAAGGGCACGGCATTCCGGTCTAAGTGCAGAACAACAGCAGAGGAGCTGGAGAATGAACACAGCCCTGCTGCATTCTAGACCATCTAGATTTTGTCCCTTAATAGTGAGGCATAAACCAGATTCTGATATAGAAATTTTGTGAGAAATAAAACTCTACTATAATGTAGAAAAGGAAGAGATGGGAGATTAAACCAGTGGCAAAGAGATTTGTTATGACATTAATACAAGAGTTCAAGCAAACAGGATGAATGTCCAGATCAGGGAGCAAAAAAGAAAAGGAGGAGAAATGAGTAAGAGATATTTCTGTCTTCAAGTCAATAAGATTTGGTGAACAACCAATATAGGAGGTGAAAGAGAATGCATTTGAGTTCCTAAATGGGACATTAGGTACATAGTGCTGCCAAAATATACATATGGGATGTCTGTTTTATAGGTTTTGGAAAGGTAAAAGAGTAAGGGATCCAGAACACAGTATGCAGAAGGATCAGCCCTAGACAGGTGGAGGGACGGAGAATGGAAGGAGTGAGGCGTGAGCAGGGCAGGGGCTGGGTGGAGAATGGGTGTGCACTGGAATAAGTTCCTACAATACCCTTTTCCACCAAACTCTTAATTGGTTGGTAGTGTCACTGGTTTTCTGGGCTCTCTTTCTCTTTCTTCCCTCAGGTGTTCATCTGCCCTATACTTTCAACTATCACTACGTAATGAAAACCTCAAATTTCTACCTTGAACCCTAAATGGAACCTATTTAGTAATGACCACCTGGATAGCAACATGTGGCTACTACATCAGTATGGTTAATCATTTAGAGGGAGAAAGAAACTTATATGGGCCTCTCTAGAAAAGGAAACTTGTTAGTGATGGGAGTTTTACATTCACTAGAGAAAAAGGTGGAGACCCAGAGGGCGCTAGTCAAAAAAAGTGCCTTTGTACCTTTCACACTAACTTCATTATTCCTGACCACTGTCCATGCTGCGAGTGGGAAAGACGAGAATCAAGCAGAGAGGACTGTAACATGCACCACAGACACAAGAACAAGGTTGCCCGGCTGATCCACATAAGTCTAAGTCGTATGTGCTTCTCTGGGAGAAATGCTGTTGGGGTATGATATGTAACAGAAAATACTTGTCTGTAAACTTTTCTTTTTTTTTCCTTTTTTTTAAATTTTAAAGATGTGGGGTAGAATTCAAGGTTAGGTACACAAATGTTCATTATGCGGGTACCCTTGTTGATGAGGTGTGCCCCCCCCAGGCAGTTTCCATTACTGCCAGTCCTACTCCCCCACCCTCCATCCCGCTCCCAGCAATTTCCCACTACTGCCAATCCTTTTCTTAAAGTATTACAATAGTTGTTCAAGATCCACTTATGAGTGAGAACATGTGATACTCAGTTCTTTGTTTCTGTGCATCTGTAAACTTTTCAAAAAATGGTGATGTATATATCTGAAAGTTTATGATAAAAATAATTAGGGAAGATAGCACAAGTAGAAGAAAAAGCAAAAACTTTGGGGGGGAAATCAACATATTTTTTAGCCACTTGGACGTTATTTCCAAGTCAGTGTTACATATTTCCTTTCAAATTTCAATTGTCTCCATAATAGAGGCTATGAGAGGGGTAATGTTGGAGAGAAGAATTTACTTTAAAGTTCCAAAGAAAGTAAATAAAGGTTAAAGTAAACAAAGAATAAAGCATTTAAAATGAAGACAGAAGCTAATGAAACAAAGGAAAACAACAAAATGAGTTCTCCACACTGTTAATATAAGCATTTTTATATATTATATTATTATTAGAATCGGAGTCTCACTCTGTTGCCCAGGATGGAGTGCAGTGGCATGCTCAAGGCCATGGCAGCCTCGACCTACTGGGTTTAGGTGATCCTTTCACCTCAGCCTTCCAATAGCTGGAACCACAGGCATGTGCCATCACGTCCAGTTAATTTAATTGCAGAGACGAGGTCTCACCAAGTTGCCCAGGCTGGTCTCAAATCCCTAAATTCAGTCAATCTTGCCTCCGCCTCCCAAAGTACAGGGATTACAGGCATGAGCCACCTCACTCGGCCAGCATTATATATATTATACAAGCAAATACTCTGATATGTTACAGCAATTAAGGAAATAAAAGGCCAGTGGCCTTCCTTATCTCCTCATAGGAGCAATGGAAAAAGTAACTGCTTTTCTCCTACTAATAGTCTCTTCCTACCTTTTAAAAATACTCATGGTTAGGTGACTAGGTTTGTTAAATCCAAGAAAGTATCTAGGCTTAAACATCACTGTGACAATTTGTTTTTGTTTTTCTACTGTTATTGTGCTGCTTGGAAGGCAAACACATTTTCCCACTGATAGCCATCTTGCAAGGCTTCGGTTCATAAAAGACAGTCCTCTGCTGGATGAGTGTGTTGGCAGGAGCACAGTGAAAGCAATAACATCACTCACCAGAGATTCGCTGGCACACTGGAACACGTAACAAATGTACTGGCTCAGTCCAGGCTCTGGAGACTCCCGACAAATGAAGCCGAAGTGATCCACATGCTTGATACCCTAGATGGAGGGAAAGAAGTGCAACACAGGATTTATGGAAATAGGTCCCTTTAGTCAACAATACAGAAATCAACGTCAGTTCTATGCTTTTAGAGTTCTCCTTCACAGCAACAGAGGTGGTACATAACATCATGGCAAACTTACACAGCAGCCTGCTGATACATAAAACAAAGGGTAAACTGGGCGCGGTGGTTCATGCTTGTAATCCCAGCACGTTGGGAGGCAGCTGTGAGAAGATTGCCTGAGCTCAGGGGTTTGAGCCCAGCCTGAGCAATATGGCAAGGCCTCGTCTCTATAATTAAAAAAAAAAAAATTACCAAGCATGGTGGCACATGCCTGTGGTTCCAACTACTTGGAAGACTGAGGCAGAGGGATCACCTGAGACTAGCAGGTCAAGGCTGTGGTGGCCGTGATCATGCCACTTCACTCCAGCCTGGGCAACAGAGTGAGAAAGAGAATCCAACTCAAAAAGAACAAATAACAATAAATAAAATAAAAGGTGAAACCAACTCAGGTTGTTTTGTTTCTGATAAACACTCTGTGACTCAGGGCCCCAGGAGGAAAAATATTGATGGTATGATCCACTTTATCTTGTAGTAAAACTGCAAGTAATGGAGCTTTTGACGTATTGCCTTCTTAGAATGGCAGTCTGATGATTTGTCATAAACTCTGTTTGTCTATGCGAGGCTAAGAATCTGAGAAAAATTAGAGAGTAAGGGATGCAATACCCTAAAGTATATAGAATACTAGAATATTTGTCTATTTATAGACACTGAAGGAGCTACGCTGTTAAAAAGACTAATATGTTAGCAGGGCGTGGTGGCATGTACCTGTAATCCCAGCACTTAGGGCCAAAAAAATCAAAAAATTTGTTGGCCATGGTGGCACACACCTGTAGTTCCAGCTACTTGGGAGGCTGAGTAGAAGGCTTTCTCCCAGGAGGTCAAGGCTACGGTGAACCATGAGAGTACCACTACACTCCAGTCCAGATGACAAAGTGAGAGCTTGACTCACAATAAATAAATAAATAGTGCAGGTGCTTATTAACCATATTAACAAATCATTATACTTCCTGTGCCCAGGCAAAATAACCTCAGCTATTTAAATATAAATACTAAATTCAGAATCATTTGTGACTTTCATTTAGTCTCAATACATACATACTTGTTAAGGTAAGTAAACAACACCTTAACAGCATGCACAGTACTTTGAAAAGCTGAGTAGACAAAAAATTTTAAATTGTCCTGAAATCATCTAAACCCAAGTGGGTGAACAAAAAAAAAAAAAAAAACAGGCTTTGAAGTCAAATCTGTGCTTGCATCTTGGTTCCATTAATCTGCTAGGTATGAGACACTGTGCTGGGTTGCTAATAATTATCTTCAAGGACCCACTTCTCATTATAAAACAGTAGAAACAGTATCTGTTGTCAGGAATGCTTGAGATTTAGAACTAAAAAATATAGTTCTAGAATGTTTGATAAATAGTAACCACTACTTTTGTTAGAATAAACTCAACCTATACAATAGATAAAGAAAAAGGATATCAACTCTGGTAAAAAAGAAAGTCAGTAAGGAGGAGTGAGGTGGCAATTCATGAAATGAAAATAAGCCACCCACATATAACATACATACAGATTACATTTGCATTGTGACTACAAATCCTTCATGAACTTGACATAATCAACCTGAATTTTAATCTTTCCAGTCTCGTCTCGTTTTCTTTTCCTTTTTTTTTTTTTTTTTGAGTTGGAGTCTCACTCTGTCACCTAGGCTGGCGGGCAATGACACGCTCCTGGCCACCGCAGCCTCAACCTGTTGGGCTCAGGCGATCCTTCCACCTCAGCCCTCCAAGTAGCTGCAACTACAAGCACATGCCACCATGCCCAGTTAACTTTTTGATTTATTGTAGAGATGATGTCTTGCCAAGCTTCCCAGGCTGGTCTCGAACCCGTGGGCTCAGGCAATCCTCTCACCTCGGCCTCCCAAAATTCTGGGATTATAGGTGTGAGCCACTGTGCCTGGCTTCTCATCTCATTTTCTCTGACTTTATGTCCTGCTTCACTTCCTTCTCACTCTTTCCACTCCAGCCACACTGGGATCCATCTGATACGACTAAATAGTGATTGAAGAATACCTTTTTCTTTTTTTTTTTTGAGTTGGAGTCTCACTCCATCACCCAGGGTGGAGTGCAATGGCACACTCACGGCCACCCCAGCGTCAACCTGCTGGGCACCAGCGATTCTTCTGCCTCAGCCTTCCAAGTAGCCGGAACTGCAGGTGTGCGCTACCACGTCCAGCTAAATTTTGACTTATTGTAGAGATGAGGTCTCACCAAGTTGCCTGGACTGGTCTCAAGCCTGCGGGCTCAGGCAATCCACTGACTTCGGCTTCCCAAAATGCTGGGATTATAGGCTGAGCTACCGAGTATTTTTTGTTTGTTTGTTTGTTTTTTAAGTTGGAGTCTCTGCTGCCTAGGCTGGAGTGCAGTAGTACGCTCATGGCCATCGTAGCCTCGACCTGCTGGGCTCAGGTGATCCTTCTGCCTTAACCTTCCAAGTAGCTGGAACTACAGGTACACACCACCATGCCCAGCTAATTTTTTTGATTTATTGTAGAGATGAGGTCTCACCAAATTGCCTGGGTTGATCTCGAGCCTGTGGGCTCAGGCAACCCTCTCACCTCTGCCTCCAAAAGTGCTGGAATTATAGGCATGAGCCACCATGCCGGCCTGAAGAATACCTTTCACTAGCTTAGTACTAAGTGGGAAAAATTCATAGGGCCTTCTTAGCTCAGCAAGTCCTCAGGCAATGCCAATGTTTCCAGGAAAGACAACCACTCCCTTACTCTCCATGCTTGCCAGGCAAACAGTTCTACAGATTTAGAAGAAAGAAACATTTGTAGGTGTACAGTTGAAAAAGCAGGCTATTCCTGAATATAATCACATTATATTAATATCAGTTCAATTCTGTGGAAAGAAATAATAAGACCATGGAAACTCAGTGAGGAGAAGACGGTTAACCTGACAATTTTTCTGATGAAAAAAAAGCCTTTCCACAAATTTTCCTCATGCTTTTGTTTAATTCTTTTTCTGAACCAGAATATCAGAATACAAAACTTGCCTTAAAAAAAGAAAAGCAAAAATCATATTTGAAGATTTTTATTTCATTTTATTATTTTATTTTATTTTATTTTATTCTTTTGAGTCAGTATCTCACTCTGTCTCCTAGGCTGGAGTGCAGTGGCATGATAACAATGATCATGGGTCACAGCAGCCTCTGCCTCCTGGGCTCAGGCGATCCTTCCACTTTAGCATCCAAGTAGCTGGGACTACGAGCATGCTCCATCATTCCTAATTTTTTTTTTTAATGAGATTTCGCTATATTACCCAGGCTGGTCTCAAACTTCTGTGCTCAGGCAATTCACCTGCCTTGGCTTCCCAAAGTACTGGGGGTACAAGTGTGAACCATGATACTTGACTTAAACTTCCAATTGTGTATATTTGGTTTGGCTCGTTCTTTTTTCTATTTCTTTCTTTCTTTTTTTAAATTTGGATGCTCAATAAGCATGGCAAGTTTTCTTACTGGGAGGCTTGGGGAGTGTGCAGTGGGAGAAACAGTTTTCAAAGGTGCTCTGAGGGACTAGATCTACATTTGGTTCACACATCGATTTCTCTCCAGTATTTGGCACAAGGTACAACATGTGAAAAGTGCTCATTCATTCAACGTGTATTGAACACCTCAGGGTCAAGTATCTTAGCACATCTGATTCTGATGCCCTACAGAATAAGACAGCACAGCATATTAGACACCTGTCCTCAGAGTACTTATGATCTTGTGGTGACTGCCAGGAAACTGGTAACCGTAAGAATGCTTAATACATGCTTTTCAATTAAAGTAAGTAATCTTTCTACCAAATTTCTGTGCCCATTAAAGAGAAATTTAGAAATTTGCAATATATTCCTTCTTTATTCAACTCTGTCACACTCTAAGTTATTAGAGTAAAAAAACTTTATCCATACAACATAATTCTATGTCTCCACATAATAAAAAATATATTAAAATATTAGAAGTGGGCCAGACACGATGGCTCATGCTCGTAATCCCAGCACTTTGGAAGGCCAAGGTAAGAGGTTTGCTTGCGCCCAGGAGTTCAAGATCAGCCTGGGCAATATAGCAAGATGCTATCTCTACAACAAATAAAATAAACAAAACAAAATATTAGAAGTGAACCATGTTAGCTGAGTCTGAAGAAAACATTTAAAAAAATAGATGTGGGGTACAAGTCAGAATTAGGTACATAAGTGGTCTAAACAGGTGAAGTTTGGGCCTCTCACTGGTACTCACTTCACCTGGTTTAGGATTAGTGATGGTGACTGGCGATGCTATATGCACCTCTCCCAGTGGTGTCCCACTACTACCAATCCCTTTCTTGTAGTACTGCGATAAATGTCAGGACTCACTTTTGAGTGAGAACATGTGGTACTCAGTTCTTTGTTTCTGTGATAGATCACTGAGTATGATAGATTCTAAACCCATTCAAGTTGCAAAGTCCATAATTCTGTCCTTCTTTATGACTGCATAATATTCCATCATGTAGATGTACCACATTTTTTTTATCCAGTTGAAGAAGACAATTGACAAAATATAGGAAAACTCTTCTGTCAATCTCAAAAGGGAAGGCCATCTGAATATCATGCCTAATATGATAATGCTAACACTAAAATTTTAAAAAGAAAGAAAATAAGAAAAAAAGCAATGAAGTCATGATTTTTCAACATTAAAATATAAGTAGTGACCTCAGCAAGATCCAGCTCCTTGAAGGTACATTAAGTCACCAGGCTAGAAAAGAAGAGAATTCTCAATTCCAGGAAACTCCTCAGGGGTACATATTTTTAACCTTCTTTCATTTAGATTTAGATATTCCATCTATTCTGACATCTTCAAAAATTCTTTCTATATTTACAACATATTTAGGTAGCTCTAACTTTTGGATAGACATTCTAAATTATTACTATGGTCCTTAGGACACTAGTTTATGCCTAATATAACCTTGTACATATTTGGCTATGCTCAACATTTAAAAAAACTTTTTTTTTGAGTTGGAATCTCACTCTGTTGCCCAGGTTGAAGTACAGTGGCATGCTCATGGTCACTGTAGCCTCGGCTTGCTGGGCTCAGGGGATTCTTTCTGCTTCAGCCTTCCAAGTAGCTAGAATTACAGGTGTGCACCACCACATCTGGCTAATTTTTTTTTTTTAACTGTAGAGACAAGGTCTTGCCAAGTTGCCCAGGCTGGTCTCAAACCCCTGGGCTCAGGCAGTCCTCTCACCTCAGTCCCCCAAAGTGCTGGGATTACAAGCATGAGCCACCGCTCCTGGCTGATCATTTAAAAAAAAACATTTAAACACATAGCTTGTGAATTAAAAAATAAATAAAAGAACAAAGATATCAAAATTTTCTTTTCCAAGTTGACCTTTCACATTAAAATACGTTGAAACTACTAGTTCTCCTTTTATACCCACTATGGTATAAAGAGCAAACATGACTCAGCCACACCCACAAGTCCCACGGCCCAAGATTCTGAGGAACATCAACTGTGAAGGTATTTTCAAAAGCGGTGGCTCACCACCACAAAAATTCCATCGGTGTAAGGGATTTGATGAAGTGGCATTATGAAGAAAGAGTTGACTAAAATGAAAACCAATGGTTATGATAGATACTAAGGGACCTAGACAGAATTTTGTTACTGGCATACACAAGCATATGAGCACTCAGTTTGAGACAAATTCTCCACAAAAAATAAAATAAAATTTTTTTTAAATATTAAAATTTGAAGAGGTTCAAGAAGTTATTTTTGTGCTTAATTCTGAAATAAAATTTAATTGGCTTCTTCAAATACTGTAATACTCTATTATACATACCTGAGAACAAGAGGAGATGTCTTTAAAATTCTTTTCTAGCACAACTGATTTAGTGTCTGGACTGATAAGGTTAATCTCAAATCGCCCGACCTTAAAAATAAAAGTATTCCAATTAGTTTCATGTCACAAGTACCTATCATCTTACTGGAAAATTAAATAGTCAGTTAATAATACAGATTCTAATGTTACATACAGGCATGCCCATTTCACATGTGCTCCAACATCCATTCCAAACAATATTTTAACCCCAAAAATTAGTGGCCTCAAAATATTATCTCTCTTTGTTGAAAAATTATGAAATCTAAGACTCAATTATAAAAAACTAAGTTTCCAATTATAAAATGATGGAAAACATATTTTTTCAAATTAGAAACAATTATCTTTTAAAAACACATGCAGCCTTTCCTCAATTCACAATTTCTTTTCTTTTTTTTTTTTTTAAGTAGGAATCTCACTCTGTCACCCACGCTGTAGTGCAGTGGTACGCTCACGCAGCCTTGACCTACTGGGCTCAGGTGATCCTTCTGCCTCAGCCTTCCAAGTAGCTGTCACCACAGGTGTGCACCACCACACCCAGCTAATTTTCTTTATTTATTGTAGAGATGAGGTCTCACCAAGTTGCCCAGGCTGGTCTCGAACCCCTGGACTCAGGCAATCCTCTCATCTCCGCCTCCCAAAGTGCTGGGATTATAGACGTGAGCCACTGTACCTGGTTACTTCACAATTTCTAAAAATATCAATTATTTGTTTATAAGTTATAATCATGCTTTCTCCCAAACGGTCAGCAAAATGACATATAAGGAATCAGGTTGGTAAGTTAGTTGTTATAAAAATAACCATTCAGAAAAATTAAAAGCAAGGACTGTGATTAACTATGAAAAAGAACAAATCTGATAGCCCAAAGAAAAGGGAAAACTCAATTAATATATCACCAAGGACTGGAGACACTTTAATTACATGCCAGAGTTAACAAAAAACAACAGCAATAAAAAACAAACAGAGCAACCCCCTCAGGTCTCCTCCCACTGTGGGAGCGTTGCTGTCCTCTCAATAAATTCTGCTTTCTCAAAAAAAAAAAAAAAACCACAAGTTTCTGATAAATATTAACTACTAGGACTGCTTTCAAAAATACACCACAAAATTTCCTTCTCAGGAGTACTTTAAATAGGATAAAAGAGCAGTACTTCATTTTTTTCCCCAAGAAAACTCAAATTTCACAGGTTGAGGACTAATTCAAGATTCTGCAGGGCAGTGTTATGAATTAAGTTCCTAAGTGGAGCTTGACATTTTCTATACCCTAAATAACATTCAAAAATTATTTTTAGAATTAAGCACTATCTTTTAGACCGTTTAACATAGCCGATTCAGGACATTTCAGGCCAATAGTGTTTCTTTAACCTTCTCTCTTGTATGACAGTCAATTGCTGTGCTCTCTACTGAAAATATATCTAGATTTTTCTTTGTTCCTCTCCAGAAAAATTCCCTTCTTTCTCATGCCAAATCATACTCTCTCAGACTCAACATCGTGAAATCGTCTATAAGACTGGCTTTCCACAATTATCTTTTTTAAAAAGCATTTACTTAAGAATCAACTGGTGACAGATAGTAATCTTCCATGTTGCTTCTTCCCACCATGTTTCCACGATGCTCCATGAAATCCTTTTTCCTCCTCTTCCTTTCCTACTCCCTTACTGCTTACAATCCACACTCTATGTCTGCTTCTCGCCCCTTCTCTACTCTCCTGTGTTCTTTCTCCACCTGCCTTATGTGCTTTTGAGGGGAAGACAAATACAAGCCGGATTATTCCCTGCAAAGACGAGGCCCCTGGGGGCAACCAGAATGAGGAACTGGGAGGGGCTGGCTGCCCAGCTGCTTCTGTCCAGCAATTTCTGCTGAAAAGCCCGGATACCCCCTGTCAGGGCCTACCTGAAAGAGCATTGTTCTGTTCTTCTCGGAATCCGAGGGCTGTACGTGACTGGGTGCGCTGGCGTGTCTCCTTCGCGGATGTGATTTTTGGCTCTCGTGAACTTTCCTTTGCACTCCGGTGACACTGCTGCACCGGGACCGAAACTCCTGCTGCTCATCAAAGCCGGAATCTTCTAAAATCCGCTCGGGGAAGCAAACCCGGGAGCCGGACAGAGCAGGCTGGCTGGCCACGGCAGGTAAGTCCGGGGGGCTGTGGGTGCCATCCACCTCCTCCAGCAGGCAGTCTCCAGGGGACCCTGGCACTGCCACCTCGAAGACAGCCAGGTCCTCGCTGGGGTCAGCGCCCCGCTGCTCGCCCTGGAGCTTCAAGCGCTGCTGTTCGTGCAGGCTGAACTTTTCGATGCAGTCATCGATGAGGCTTGATGGGGCCTTCTTGTGGGTCACCGTCACCTTTCCACAGTACAAGACTTCGAATTTCTGGGAGTTGTAAAAGGCGTCTTCGTTGTCTTTGCTGGGCTTGACATCCTCCTTCATGGCTGCCTTAGACAACTGCCTTATGCTGCTGATGACGTCAGGAACCTGGGAAAAAAGTTAAATTCTCATTCTAGTTGAATATTTTGAGACAATTTACGTTTACGTAGACCTGTTACTATCACATGGAATGTATTTTCATCCTAAATGATAGAATATAGGTAGTAATAGACCCCATACAAGACACAGCATAAACAAACTGCACTACCCAACATAAATGACTCAAGGTAAAATTGAAATTTAATGAAAGATCATTGAAATTGAAATTTAATAGCAGTATTATACTTTCCCATTTTAAATGAGTTTCCCAGAAATAAAACCATGAAACTATATAAGCTACTGTCAGCCCACAAAAAGTCAAAGTCAATCTTTTATTTTCAAAAGTTATTATGAACCTCAGTTGAAAGGAACCAAAGTTCCAACAACAAAGATAAAATAAGGTTCTGAATGAGGAGATTAAAAACTCGACATCCTTCATTATCATTAGCCATCAAGAATAATGCAAATTAAAGCTGCAATAAGAGATCACCATACCAGCCCTGTGAGTTGGGTGTGGTGGCTGACACCTGTAATCCCAGCACGTTGGGAGGCAGAGGCAAGAGGATTGCCTGAGCCCAGGGGTTCGAGATCAGCCCGGGCAACTTGGTGAGACCCATCTCTACAATAAATAAAAAATTAGCCAGGTGTGGTGGTGCATGTCTGTGGTTCCAGCTACTTGGAAGGCTGAGAGGGAAGGATCTCCTGAGCCCAGCAGGCTGAGGCTGCGATGGCTGTAAGCCTTCCACTGCACTCCAGCCTGGGCAACAGAATGGGACTTCAACTCTAAAAACAACAACAAAAAAGATATCACCATACCTCCTAGAATGGCTAACATCAAAAAATACTTAGTGCCAGGAGGGACCTGAAGCAACTGGAAGTTTCATATACCGCATGCAGAAATGTGAAATGATACAACCACTTGAGGAAGCTGCTTGGCAGTTTCTTAGGAGTTAAATACAGACCTACCTCACAACCCAGGGTTCCACTCTTAGAGATTTATCTAAAAGACTGGAAAACATGCCCACATAAGAGCTTGTACATGAATATTCATAGGAGCTTTAGTCACAATATCCCAAAACTGAAAACAACCCAAATGTCCATCAACAAGTGAATGGGTAAACAAAATGTGGTACAAGAGAATACAAGAGAATACTACTCATTATCTCTCACCTGGTCTACTACAATAGTCTCTTCATTGGTTTCCCTTACCCTTTTCAACCTACACTCAAAAACCAAAATGATCCTTTTTAACTTGGCATGTTACTTCAGGGGATCAAAACAAGCCACTCCAAAATATGCTACTTTGGCATATTGATTATCCTGAGTTAAAAGACACTTGAAAAACAGCACTCTGACCTTCTTTTTTCTTTCTGAAAACAGGACATAAAACACCCTTATGAGAGGTGCCTTCCCTGTACCAGGAGGAAGACATTCTTAGCAGAGACAGGGAAATGGGGTTGAGAGAAACCTGACAAACCTTGTTAAACTAACCCTTTTCTTCCTAGTCACTTTTCCACAATTAACTGCCCTAGCCCAAACCCTTGTCACATTTTCACAATTTACTACTCTTTCTCCAACTTAGTATATGTGTTTAGCCTTAGATGCTTCTTTGTGTCTTCATTTTCTTGTGCAGACTCCTATGCGCATGTAAAATTTACTAAATAAAATTGTCAAGCTTTTTTCCTGTTAGTTTGTCCCTTGTCAGTCCCAGCAGGGGGCCCTAAGCGGGCAAAGGAGAAGTTTTACCTCCCCTGCATTCATCACCTGAAAACCCTCCTGCAGCTCCCCATCTAATTAAAAATAAAAATAAAAGACAAAACTCTCACAGTGTCCTCGCCATCCATGTATGACATGCCTACAGATTAAATCTGCACTGTGACTACAAATCCTCCGTACAACCTGTAGATAACCTGAATTTCAGTCTTTCCATCCTCACCTCATTTCTCTGCCTCTCTCTACCACACTGCTTTCCTCCTCCCCCTGCACCAGCCACACTGTCCTCCTTGCCATTCCTTCACCATGCCAGACACATTCCTTCCAGGTCTCTGAACTCCAAGCTTCTGCTCCAGATACCTGCATGGCTCACTCTCTCACCTCACCTAAATTCATGCTGTCACCTTGTAAGGCAGAGTCCCAAGGTGTCTCCCTACCCCAAATACACACACACACACACACACACACACACACACTCATACTCAGCAAGCATTCCTCTGGATTTTTTCCTGCTGTATTGTTCTCCATAGCACTTACCACCTTTAACACTGTTTAATTTATTTATAATGTAAGCAAGAATGTATGTTCTAGAAGGGTGGTGATTTCTGTCTTTTTCTTTTTTTCTTCTTCTTTTCTTTCTTTCTTTCTTTTTTTTTTTGTCTTGTTGGATCCTCAGATCCTAAAATAATTTCTGGTACATAGTAGGTTTTCAATATATGTATTGGTCCCAAAACACCTTTTTTGATAATTTTTATCTTTACCAAAACAGGGGAGGTCATCCTATATTCAGGCTTGTTTTATATTCAGACATCTACAGTATGTCTTTAAATCTTCCAGCCCAATTCTAAAACCAGAATTTCTTTCCTTTAACATACAGTAGCCCCCCTTATCCATGGAGGGTATGTTCAGTGGATGCCTAAAACTGAGCATAGTATTGAACCTTATGTTCATTCTCATACACATATACCTATGATAAATCTTAATTTATAAATTAGGTACAGTAAGACATTAATAATATCTAATACTAATATAGAATAATTATAACAATAACTGTAATGAAAGGTGTATTCTCTCTCTCTCTCAAAATATCTTGTACTGTATTCCCCCTTTTTGTGATGAAGAAGGGACAGAATGGGACTGCATGAGATTCAAGCTACTCAGAACAGTGTGCAATTTAAAACCTATAAATTGTTGTTTCTGTAATTTTCTATTTAATCTTTTGGAAAATGGCTGACTGTAGGTAACTGAAACTGCAGAAAGAGAAACTTCAGATAAGGAGGGACTGTTGTAATTATTTGGGTTATACTGCTAGAGCATGCATCATTTAAAAATCACAAGAATTTCAGCTCGCTGGTCCAAGTATTTCTTATGAAAGGATAAAGTCCATATGCTATAGTTTCAACGACTCAGTCTACACATTTGACATATCTCAAGGACAAAGTCAGGTGTTTGTGCTAACATATGACTAGAAACCTTAGCCCTCTGTCATTTTATTCTTGCCCTAGTATATGACTCACCCTATCTGAGAGAGCTAAAGCTATGGAGAGTAAGCTAGCTGACATTAAACCTGCAAAAAAAGTGAAATGACTTAGTGTATTGAGCAAAGCCCAAGGAGAATGATCTCCTCCTTCTTACCAGCTGTATTCCACTGAATACTTTCATCTGATTTTTAACCCAAGTACTCCTAAATCTCCAAAAGAGTCTCTATAAAGTATAGAATCAGAAATATTCGCTGTAGGTTTTTTTTTCTCTGTAGATTTTTTATCTTATCACAAATATTTAAATGATTTCAGTTCAGCCTTGGAGTTTTAGTCTACAATTGAGATTGCAAATCTCCATTATAATGAGAGCTCTTGAGTGAAAACTAATCTGTGCCTGAATTTCTGTAGTTTCCCAGTATTCTTCCTCTGTGACCACAGGTAAAGGCAAGATACCTAAATGTAATAATTCAGTATATGACTCAATTTATATAAACAAAGCTTATCATCTTTTTTTTCTTTAATTTATATTTATTTTAAAGATGTGTGGTACAATCCAGGATCAAGTATACAAGTGAACATAATACAGGTAAAGTTTGAGCCTCCCTTTGGTCCCCACTTTGCCTGGTTTGAGATCAGGTAAAAGCTTATCATCTTGAATTCTGAACAGCATGGGAAATATAATCTTCTAATAATTTGAAGTGTTGACATTGTACCACAAAACAGATTCTAGTTACCTTTACTGCTTTCTCTCAATTTATGACTAACTACAACTTTCGATGGCATGGCTCTGCCAATATTTTGCACAGGCTGCAGAGACTTTAACTGAGAAAATTATCTAACAACATTTGGCTTATTCTTTTGTTTAAAACGCAGTATAAAATTTTGCCTTACTACATAGCCCCTGACTACATACTCAGTCCACACCAGAAGGGACACACCAATCATGTAAAGACAGTAAACCAACCATAGTGGGAAAATGAGCTATCAGAGAACCATGAAAGGCTTATTAAAACAAAACAAAACAAAACAAACAGGAGATCACTCTGTTGCTCAGGCTGGAGTTCACTGGCATGATCCCAGCTCACTGCAGCCTCAATCCCCTGGACTCAAGTGATTCTCCTGCCTCAGAGTCCCAAGTATCTGGGACTATAGGCTCATGCCCCCAAGCCCAGGTAATTTTCTTTTTCTTTTTTTTTAAGAGATGAGGTCTCACTATGTTGTCCAGGCTGATCTTGAAATCCTGAGCTCAAGCAATCCTCCCACCCTGGCCTCCCAAAGTGCAAGGATTACAGACATCAGCCACTGTGCTTGGCCTATGGAAACCTTTTATTGAGGCATTTATGTAAGGGCTCTATCAGAAGCAATGCAAGAGAAATAAAATATCTATCTAGCACTTATACATACACACAATATTTTGCAATAATAACATTCTCCTACACCACAGTGTTAACTGACATATATTTACATATACATTTATAAATATTGTTGAATGAATTTCAATCCTTCTTGTAAATGTTGCATTTTTTCAACTTCTCTTTTTCCTGAACCATTATATTTTTAAGTGAAAGACTGAGTTGGGGTGATTTTGTTTCTTACCAGAACTCTTCCATCCGGCCATTAAGAAAATGGTCTGCACTCACAAGAACTTGAGTCACTGCTGTCAGCAAACAGAGTCATACTAATTGGAGTAAACGACTACTTTGAACTCTAAAGTCTTCTGGATTGAGACAGATTTAGCAAATTCCTGTTGATGACTCAAAAGATCTGCCGCCCCTCATATTGGAAAGTCGTGGGCTTCTCACTCTGCTCATTGCTCAGCCAAAATGATTGTGTATTTCCAAAATGTCTCCAAATTCTACACAGCACCTCAAGCTACATATTCTAGTTATCCATTTTCTTGTTGCAAGTAACTCCATTGCTCAGAATCTGCCTACCACCCACAAAGCCTGATGAGGACTGACACCAATTCAAGGCAAGGTTTGTATTCTGGCAGCATTTACTCTTTAACACAAATGATGATACTAAAAGATTCCACCAAACTTGGGACTGAGAGGTTTATATTCTACCATACCTCTGCCAATATTTTGCTCAGTACCTTTGGAAAGAGGTGTTTCACCTCTGCTAGACACAGTTTCCTCAATAGCAAAATGAATGGAGAACTTGGTCAATAAGGTCTCATCTGGATCCAAATTCTGTGAATTGACTTTTGGATCAGTGCTAATATAGGAGCAAAATAATGTATATTCAGAAGAGAGAAAGTCATCTTTATTATTACACCAGAAATAGTTTAAGATGTTGAAATGATTCATTTCCATTAATACACAGAAATCATTCAACAAACAATAAGTGTCTCATGATCTTTAGAAAAAGCACAGTGCCACCTTTAGCTAGTATTTTGTAGTTACACCTCCAGTTACTTCACTACAATTTAGATTCAAGTATCAAGACTCAGACATGAAAGCAACTCCTCTCACTAGACAAAAAAAAAAAATTGCTACTAGATTCCTTGATGGCATGACATTCTTTCTCATTAATTATCCTAATTACTTAGCACACGCTGAGAAACCTATTGGTATTTTAAAAACTACATTTCACTTGACTCCAAAAGAAAACAAATTCTACAACCACTACACACTGATGTTTAAAGACCTAAACAAACATGGGAGAAAAATCTGGACAGTAAAAAGCACTAAGGAAAAAAAAGATACCTTTGATCAGGAAGCCAGTTGAAAATTAGAGTCGTCAACGAAGAGCAGTAATTTTGTCAGATTGATATTGTCCTCAGTATTAGCCCTTTGTTGCATTTAAAAAGGTCTCTTTCTTTCTAAGAAAGCCAGCAGTACTTTCATTGTGTTTGTTAAAGTCCACATTATCGTTAGGTGGCCAATCATAAGATTTCCACAAGTAGCCGTTATTGCTTCAAAAGTTAAGTATTTCCTGACTCTGCAGTCAGGAAATACACAGATTGTGAGACCTAAAGAGCAAAAGCTTTGGCTTTCTTTAAAAAGAAACATTCTAATTTTGATAAACATTGTCTTTCTTATGCTGTTTAAGTAATCACAAGTGTCTAACACGTACTAATTATAGAGATAAGAGAGGATTCATCTATATTATGATGTCTTTTTTCTTTGTAGATTCATTGATAAACAGATGAACTTCAATAAACAATTTTAAAGGGATACAAATTTGAATGTGAGAATAAGTTTTCTGAAACATATTTAAACAAGAAAAAAAATAGATCAATTTTTTGCAATTGAAATGAACTTCACTGCTTGATTCATTATCAATCTTTTTATAACAATTATAGTAGGCACAGCAAGAGTTAGATAAGCATTAAAAAAAAAAGATGAGGGAAAATATTAGAGAACAAGTAAACTGAAAACACCACCCAGTGAGAAGGACTAGCAATTTAAGCTAGTTTCACTCAAACAGAGACAGTATGGCAAAGAAATGTATTTGCTTTGGAAGTAATGCATGCCTTTAGGGGAAGGGTAGATTTCCTTTATAATTCTGCTTAGCTTAAGAAACAATGAAGATTAGTTTACAGATTATCCAGCAACACAGGAAAAGTATAAAGACGTGAAGTAAAACTCAGCATTTTGAGAAATTAGTCATTTAATTTATAATTTTTATTTGGCTTTTAATAATCTCATTTTCAAATAATGGAAAATGATAGGAAGGTAGACAGACAGCATGAAACAGTTCACTTATATTAAGGAAATATTAATCATTCCCAACCATTTTTCCAACCCCAGTCTTGGAAGCACACATAGTCTGTGCTGTGGTTTTTAAGGTAAAGCTGTTTGGCAATCTCATTTTAACTTTTATTCTAAAATACTTCAGAAATTCTTATATTTAGTTAAAAATCTAAATTATTATTTCAAAGCAAATTTTCCACAGTAAAGCAGAAGTCTAATTTTGAATGAGTCTGGATTCAAAATAGAATAGAATAAAACAGTGTACATTCTGTTATATCACAGAACTGTCAAACTTAGGGTGCCTTTAAGGAATCACTGGTCCCCACTATCTTCTTTTACAGATGTGGAAACAAACTGTTAACATCAAAAGTTAAATCAATAATGAGAAAAATAATGAGATTACAAGAGACTAGACAGGGGCCAAAGAAAGCAGAGTATCTATCTCTGTGACTTAAGCCAGAGTCACATAAGCAGCTTTGTTTTTGATCCTTGGGCTATGAGCCAAGCCAGTTTCCTCTCAGACCAGGCTTTAGTTCTTAGATATTCTCAGCCACTTTGCTCAAACCCATTTATGGTTCAGTTCTTCTCTAACTGCTGCTTCCCTGACAGCCTCTGAATTAGGCCAAATATCAGAGGGAGAAATTTCTTGAACATTTCTCCTAAATTCTCTCATCTCATTCTGTCTCCCTGCTTATCTGGTTGAATTCTTTCTATGGGAAAGATGAGCTGTCCCTTCTTACCCTGTGACCACTACATATTTGCGACCAGATATACAACATACAGGAAAAAGCTTGAGAAATCATGTGACGTGATAAAGAGAATGAAATCTCAGAAGTGGCTGAGTTTAGTGCTAGAGAGAAATACAAATGCAACAAGACAGAAGATGAGGTACATTGTAAGAAGTCAGAGGATAAAGGACAGTTACTTTCAGATTCCCTTCCCAAAGCAAAGTCAATATTTTTAAAAGGAAGCAGGCCGTAGCATGGGGCATATAAGAAAAATCCACAACATGCAGTTAGAGGCTTTCTGCTTAAAGCCTCAGACCTGTACCTCTGATTACCTATAAAAAAGACACTATCCCCTCTCAGCGTCAGTTTTTTCAAACCACAATGCTTACCTCAGAGGTAACTTGGGAATAATGAATTAAATGTGCCAATATGACTAACACAGTGCTTGGACAATGAAAGCATTCAATAATGCTCAAATCAAAATCAAATTCTAATTTGTGTTACATAAGAAGATGAAAGAAGAAGCTATTGCAAAATAAAAATTCTTGCCTTCATGAAATTCAAATTAGGAAGGGGGAGATAGTAAAGAAAAAAATAATAAGCAAGTAAAATGTAAGGATTTTAGTAAAATTTTCCAAGGAGGAAAACAAAGCAAGGAAAGAGAAATTTTGGAGGGACAGAAAGTTTGGAGGGGAACAGTTGCAATTTTAGAGAAGGAACTCGCTATAAGATGATATTTGAGTAAAAGCCAGAAGTCAAGAAAGACATGAGCCATACAGATATCTAGGGGAGTAATATTCCAGGCAGACAGAACATCAAGTACAAAGTTTCCAAAACACAAGTTTTCCTGGTGCAAATGGCAAGGATCCCCTGTGGCTCGATGCAGTGAGTGAGCACAAGATTATGGACGAGGCAGTTGTGGAAACATGGGAGATCGAAATCATGCAGGGCCTTGAAAGGACTTTGGCTTTTACTCTTGGTGAGACAGAAAGCCTCAGGTATAATGCTGAGAAATGACATGACTTCAGTGGTGTTTTCAAAGGATCCCTTTGGCTACTGTGTGGAAAGTGTACAAGGATGACAGGCAAGTGTCTACTGCACTGATCCAGGGTGCCCCATAGGTGGCTCACACAGGAGTGACAGCAAGGGACATGGTTAAGCATCAGCCAGCTTCTGGATATAATCTTGAAGGTGCAGACATGATGATTTGTTGATGGACCCAATATGGGGTAGAGGCAATAATGACTTCAGGGGTTTGAGGCCAAAGGAATTAGGAAAATAGGGCAACAGGAGAACAGGAGAGAAGAGGATGGCTTAAGAGATCAGGGCTTAGCTCTGGATATGTTAATTCTGAGAAGCTTATAGATGTCCAAGGGGAGATGGCAGTAGGTAGTTGAATTTATGTGTCTGGAGCTCAGGGGAGAAATCAGGGCTGAGACAGAAAATTGGAAGTTATTAGCATATAGATGGTATTTAAAGCAGTGAGGTTAGATAAGTTCATTAAGAGAGTAAGTACGGAGGACAGAGAGAGAGAGAGAGAGACAAAGACAGAGCAAAGCAAAGAGAGATCTCTCTGGGACCCAGCCCTGAGGCGCACAATGCTTATAATTTGAAAGATGGAAAAATATTAACAAAGGAAAATACAGCAAGAGCCAGAGAATGGTATCCTGAAGCCAAGTGAGAAAGGTTTCCAAGAAAGAGGTAGCAATCAATATGAGATCATGGGTGACTTTGACCAGAAAAATTCTAGTGGGGGCTGAGAGCAAAAGCCTTATCAGAGTAGGTTCAAAAGATATTTCAGGAATAAAATCCAAAACAATAGGAACAGTCAACCTATTAGGGCAAGGGCTAGAGGAAGAAGTGAATCAAGAGAGGGTTCTCTCGTAGATGGAAGAGATGAGCTTGCAATCAAGAATACCTAATAGTGAAGGGGAAAGCGATGATAATCAAGAAAGAGGGTGGAACTACTGGAGCAACGTCCTTAAAAAGTCCCTAAGAGAACAGAATCTGGGGTCTTAGAGAAGAGGCTGAACTGAGTTGGGAGCAGGGACAGTTCATCTGAAAGGGAAAGGTAGGCTATAAAGGCACAGGTGCACGCAGGTGGGTGTTGGCAGAATTTCTCCTCTAACTGCTTTAATTTCTTCTGTAGGATAGAAAGTTCACTCTGACGTGAAAATGGAGAAGAGCTCTAACAGAATAGGAATATCAACATTAAATTTAATCCAGGGCTCTCCGAAGACTAAATTGTGAAGTGAAGTTATTAGAACCCTTAGGCTACCCTTAGGCTCTCTGGATGGTAAAATATGATACGTACATGGGGGCATATGCATTTTAATCTAAGATTAAACCAGAGAGCTCAAGGATTTAGGTGAAACTCAGGAATCAGTCAATAATTAAAAGACAGATTTTCACCCTGAAATGAAACCATGTAAGTAAACTGCTTTCTCTGCCCATAATAAGTCTAGGAACTAGCCTATGCAAGTAATATTTTCATAAGGAACAAATTGTGAAAAAGTCTGCATCTAGTTAGGCAAAACAAACAAAAAACAAAACACTATTCTGTACCTTCCCCAAATAAGAATAACAAGAATAATAAGAATAGCTTTTTTTTTTCTTTTTGAGAAATAGTGTCTCATTGTGTCACCCAGGTTAGAGTGCTGTGGCACGATCAAGGCTCACCACAGCCTTAATCTCCTGGCCTTAGGTGATCCTTCTGCCTCAGCCTCCAGAGTAGCTGGGACTACAAGCACATGCCACCACATCCGGCTAATTTTTGTTATTTCTTATAGAGACGAGCTCTCACTTTGTTGCCCAGGCTGGTCTCAAACTTACGTACTCAAGCAGTCCTCCCTCCTTGGCCTCCAAAGTGTTGGGATTACAGACATGAGCCACCATGCCAGGCCTACCTCTAACTTTCAAGGAAATCTAACACCAAAACCCTTTTACAAAATAACCACAAACACAAGTATAAAGCCAGTCACATTTATATTAACAACCTAAATTCAGTGTGATAAAAGATGATATTTTTCAAAACAACGTAACTATAGTACAGGTTCAGTATGCTGATGCTCTGAGGATCCTGCACTTTTTTTTTTTAACTACTTTTCTCTGCTTGAACCCCTGCAAATCAAGGTCATTGAACTTTACCTAACTTTGACATTTACATATTACAGCCACCTTTGTTCTCTTTATTTTTTATTTTTATTTATTATTATTATTTTTTGAGTTGGAGTCTCACTCTGTCGCCCAAGCTGGAGTGCAGTGGCATGCTCACAGCTACCCCATCATCGATCTGCTGGGCTCCAGCGATCCTTCTACCTCAACCTTCCAAGCAGCTGGAACTATAGGCGCCTCCTACCACACCCAGCTAATTTTTTATTTATTGTAGAGACAAGGTCTCACCAAGTTTCCTGGACTGGTCTCAAACCTGTGGGTTCAGGCAATCCACTCGCCTCAGCCTCCCAAAGTGCTGGCATTATAGGCTGAGCCACCGAGCCCAGCCTATTTACATATTTGTACAGACACAAGAGGACTATAGTTTTGAATGCAGCATTATCTTCTACCTGACAACAAAGCACATTCAAGGTGAGATAAACCTACTACCTATTTATTTAACAGGATGCCTTTCTATTCATCAAATTATTTTTTATGGTATATACAGTTCAATACCACCCGTACTTGTTCCAAGAAACACTAGAGGGAGCTTTCCCACATGGACAAGTTTGAACCAAAAAAAAAAAAATTTTTTTAGTTTCTCATAATACTGAAAAAATGCTTCCACTGACCATAAAATATTATTACTACTACTTTCATTTTAGGCTCATTAAATTAACTACTGGCAAGTAAATTAACTGGAATTTTGACTGACAAGACAAGTTTGACAATAAATTTAATAAGTTAAAAAATAAAGTTAGACTGAAAAAATTAGAGTACAGCAAAATCAGGACTTGATGACACTTAATCCATTAAATATTTTCAAGCAAAATATAATAAGCCTAAGAAGGAATATATTTTGGTCCTTCATCATGACACATAAAAGTATAAAGTCATCTAAACAAAATGCTAACACTGGATACTTAAAGAGTTTTAATCTACGAATGCCTGAACTCCTGAGGAGAAAAACTTTTGAGCAAGGTTTAGTTATGCAACGAAATGGGCCTTGGAAAAAGGGGCAAGGGAGCAAAGGCTACACTTAGAGGCAGTTAGACATGTCTAGTTCTAGCCCAGATCGGCAGATAAAGCTGTAATATTATCAGGAAACGAGAAACGCCATGCATTTCTTGGAAGCCTATTTTTGTCCTGGCCCTCCATATTACCTCAGATATTTATACCACCACAACAGATTTTCACCTTGCAGATGAAAATAATACCACATTCTGGAACTTCCATTCAGAGACTTCAGTTACTTAGAAACATTATCAGTAGCTGAAGCTAAAGGGGAGTATGTCTTCCTTCTTCAAGGAAGAAAAATCCTAACTGCAGGACACCCAGGCAAAGAAAAAAAAATGAAAGCACACATTTGCCTCTTTTCAGAATTAGGCCAGAAGGAAGGGCAACAGCAAGCAACCAGATGCCTAATCTCTGACCCAGACATGCACTTTTCCTGGGTAAAGGAAAGTGCTCATCTCCACATAGTGGCTATTCATACTGAAGCTCCACACTGCACCATGGAAAACTCTCACAGTAGAGTTCAACTCCTCAGAACAATGTGAGTCATAATGGAGTGTGCCTAATAGAGCTCCTCCTAGGGAATAAGAAATTAATGCTATGACATCTTGCAGCAAGGTTGCCTTTTGGGGCTGGGCATAGTGGCTCATGCCTGTAATCTCACCACTCTGGGAAGCAGGCAAGAGGACTGCCTGAGCCCGGGGTTTCAAGACCAGACTAGACAACTTGGTGAGACCTCATCTCTACAATAAATTTAAAAAGTTATCTGGGCATGGTGGTATACACCTGCAGTTCTGACTACCAAGATGGCTGAGGCAGAAGGATTGCCTGAGCCCAGCAGGTTGAGGCTGCAGTGGCTGTAAGCACGCCACTGCACTCCAGCCTGGGAAACAGAGAGTGATTGCGACTCAAAAAAAAAAGAGATTGTCTTTCTGGCCCCCAATCCTTTTTCCTGTTTGGGTCTGTAGTGAACATATCTGGGAAAGTTTCTGATCAAAAAAGACATCTTCACAGCTGATATTGACTGTTAAAAGGTATTCTTTGTTCATTAAATATTAGAGACCCACTTGCCTCCCCGTCTCTTGTGTGGCCTGGCAAAACAAAACAAAGGAAAGTGTATAATGGTTTAGGTAACCAAATAACATGATTTTCCTGTCATATTTGATTGTAGGAAACAATGAAAAGCTTGAGACTTTCAGGATTCTGGACAAAGAACGTGCTACTTTCTATGCACCTCATAGGTATTTAGATATCTATTAATATCGTGGAACCAGATTAATGAATAGAATACTTCCACAAGTAATAACCTCTACCTTTGAAGTCTCTGAAATGTCACCGTATAACCTGAAAGTCATCTGGAAACATGCACTGTTTCATGACTATCCTTTGCCCAGTCCATTCCAGACCCTGCCCGCCTTCTGAATGTATGCCCGGTGGATAAAGATGGGTTTTCCTCAATAAACTCAATTACATGATGCCATTGCATTTAAATTAAGTACTCTTTCATGATTTGTCAAGATTTTAAGTAGATTCTGGTAACTCAGTATACCAAAGCCCACCAAAAAGATATTTTTACTTAACAAATTATATGTGTGTCAATATATCATTGCCAATTTTAACTCCTTAAAGAAGCTCTGACTTTAGAATTTTAAGTTGAATTTGTGGCACTAAATATATATTTCAGGTTGTAATAGTCTTAATCCTCTAATATCCAAAACACTTCCTTAGGCCTACATTAAAAGGATTAATGATTACAACGATCCTTTCATTATAATCAAAGTGACTGAAGATAAAAGAAAATAAGAAAATCTGTTCAGTGGTTAGTAATAATTAGCCTGTAGAATGTGATAATGGGGCATGCAATCATTTTCATCACTATTCTCAAACAAGGGATTTTATTTGAGCTGCAGTCTGGCCAAATTTCACAACATCAAAGTCAGAAACAAAATTCAGAGCAAACTAACAGCCCTCACTTTTTCACACATGGACTACTTTCAAGAAAGAATGCGATGATCCTAATTGTAAATCACTCATAAGTGACTTATTAAGCATAATAGACACCGATTCATCTAAATAGCACCCACTTCATTTAGAACAAATGTTTTCAGTGAATACTGCCAATCCTTGCACTGTCACTCAGGTCCAGTCTCCTCCCCAAAAAGTAGCCTCCATAAAGGGCATCAAATCCAAATTCAAACTAGTCTAGTGACAGATAAAGAATTGGGCATGTGATCAAAGCCAGGTCAATGTGAGTTGCTATCCAATATTTTTCTAACAGAAGGCAAAAGACAGCTATTTTCCATCTAAAGTATCAAGCTATTGAGGAAGTTAGACTGGTACCAGAGATGGCCATATTCCTTCAGTGGAGAAAGGCAGTCTGCAGCAACACGAAGAAAATCAGAATTAAAACCAAGACAGAGAGAGAAAGAGTTCTGGTGGGGTCAAGTCCCTAGTTGTAGACATTCTTGCAGCTGTGGTGAATGGGTTCTTGGTCTCCTCCATTTCTGGGGGTTACTCCTGCCCCTATCAGCCCTAACTAGTACACAAGTCTATGAGAATATTAAGATAGTTGAGGAATCATACACACACACACACACACACACACACACACACACACACACACACACACACAACCTGCTGAACCCAATTGTTGAGACTGGGTTCATCTGCTATGACTGAAACCCAAAATAGCAATTGACTACACCAAACAGAACTTTGCTTCCCACATGAAAGTGCAGGGGCTGTTTTGGTATTCCATCTTGCCATTAAATATCAAAGCCTCGGGTTCCTTCTATCTTGTTTCTCTGTCTTGAGGACCTCAATCCAATGGTCTAAAACAGTTGCAATTGTATTACAGGCAGCAGGATGTTAAGAAGGAATGAATAAGGAGAAAAAGTTGGGCGTGGTGGTTCTCACCTATAATCCCAGCACCTTAGGAGGCAGAAGTGAGAGGACTGCCTGAGTCCACGAGTTCAAGACCAGCCTGGGTAACTTGGTGAAACCTCATCTCTACAATAAATTAAAAAATTAGCTGGGCGTAGTGACTGGTGCTTGTAGTTCCAGCTACTTGTTAGACTGAGGTGGAAGGATCGCCTAAGCCCAGCAGGTTGATGCTGGGGTGGCTGTGAGCATGCAATTGTACTTCAGCCTGGGCAAGAAAGTGAGAATCCAACTCAAAAAAAAGGAGAAAAAAAGAAGGAGGGGAATCCCCCAACACACACATAACAGACACTCTCTTACTTAATGAAGGTTTCTTAAGGAAGCTGTCACACAACACATCTACTTACTTCCCACTGGCCAGTACTAGTGGAACTCCTAGCAACAAGAGAAGCAGAGAAATACAGGTTCAGACTTTAGATAGCCATGTACCTAGTTCAAAATTCCATGACTAAAAAGGAAAAGAGAAAAGACAACAAGAATAACTTGTATTCTTGTCATAATTATCAGTGATGCATTAGAGAAAAGGCATTAGTCAGAGCTCTTCAACCTAGAAAACCTGAAGATAGATAGATGTAAGTCAAAATATTTAAGTCATGTAACGGTTCTAAAAAGAAAGGACTCAAATCAAAGCTGCAGAAATATGTATGTAACAAAAAAAAGAATAAAAGAATAAACCTAGTATTTCAAGACCTTCCCAAATTGTAAGAAATAGAAATCTTACGACCAACCCTCAATGACAGTCATGGGACTATTCCTTTTAACCCAAAGATTACAAAGCACTTCTGACGGTGATGCCAGTAAGCTACATCTGCAATTATGAAATTTATAAATATTTTTTCCAAATAGAACCATGTCAGAATGGTGGCCTTTGAGTAAACTTTTGTATTTCTATAGAGACAATGATTGAGCGATGACCTACAAATAACAAACTAAAGCTTATTTCAACTGGCCATATGTTTCTGCATGTATTATTCTAGTGAATTCACAAAGCAATGTAAGTAATTAACAAATATAATTGAGTTTAATTTCTTAATTACATTTCAGGTTAGGAAATATAAATCAATTTATTCCAATAGGCCAAACATAAGGAGTCACATCATGTTTTTTTTTTCTAAAGATGTGGGGTACAATTCAGGGTTAGGTATACAAATGTTCTTTCTGCAGGTAACCTTGTTGATGAGGTGTGCCCCTCCCTTCCCTGGAGTTTCCCTCAACTGCCATTCCCACACCACCCCCCCAGCAGTTTCCCACTATTGCCAATTCCTTTCTTACAGCATTATGATAATTATTCAAGATCTGCTTATGAGTGAGAACATATAGTGCTCTGTTCTTTGTTTCTGTTATAGATCACTGAGTATGATAGACTCTAAATTCATCCAAGTTGCTGCAAAGTCCATATGTTTGTCCTTCTTTATGGCTGCATAATATTCCATTGTGTATATATATGTACCACATTTTTTTTTAAGATGTAGGGTACAATTCAGGGTTAGGTATACAAATGTTCATGCATCATGTTTTTAACTAGCATTTATCTTGTTACAAGAATTGACTAAGCAACTGTTGTTGCAAGCTGATTTTTTCTATCACTTTCCATTTTAATCACTTGGAGTAGGTGTTATATACATTTCTATCTTCATGAACAGTATATATTAGGCATAATACAAATTTTTCTGTCTGATTTAAAGAGTGAACATCATGCCTTCCACGTAAGACAGTAAGAATCTCCAGTTCCTAGTCAGCAGCCAAATTAATGTCAAAAGCTGCTTGTGTAGCAGAGTAGAGAGCCTTGAACTTCAAACACAGTGATGTAGTTAAATGTCAAACAGGCCCTGGATTTGAGGTTTTCATGCCTTAAGAATTTTGAAGCCATATATTACAATTATTATACTATGTTAAAGAGTAGTTCATTAGTACTATGGTTATGTATGGCATTTTGTTAGTGTAAAAATCCATCAACACGATTTTACTACTTATTCTTTGTTCAACTTTATACCTGTTTTCCACATATACCTTGTATAATAAACATTCATCAATATATTTTTAAATTCTATTTTATTAAAAGTTCTATCTTATTAAAAATTCTTCAAGTGAATATTGCTTTTTATTAATAGTTAGAAACTGTTTTCAGATGTTTTGTTTTAAAATGATCAGCATATGAAAAATATCACAGAAATCACCTATTCATTCTGATGTTGCTTACCCTAGATGTCTAGATTTTCATAAGATTCTCCAGAAGTGCAAAAAATAAACAAAATCATTAAACTAATTATCTAAACAATGAGAGAAAACATTACATGATAGAACAGACTTATTGAGGCAATCGGTTATACAGCTAGACATTTGGGGATGACAATATAATTTTTTCTTTACTAACTAAAAAGATAAACAGATACCTACCTCTCCTTCAGTGCAGGAGTTAACATAACCATAAAGGATAAAAGTTGATCACAATAATAATGGCTGGTTAAAAAGGAGGACTTGTGCTAAGATTTTTACATTTAATAATTTCTACTCTTACCCTTCTCCAAGATAGGCCCTATTAATCTCATTTCCAAAAATAAATTGGCCTATCTTCTCAATTTTTCTGTACATCTAAATGTGCTAAAAAAAAATAGTCCATTAAAAATAGTCATTGGAAAACTGATTAGAGAGATCATTAAGTGTTTAATTGTTTCAAATTAGACGATTCACACCAAATGGATGTGCAGTTTAAACAACAAATAAGGTTTTTAATATGCTTTAATTTTTTTTGAGTCAAAGTCTCATTCTGTTGCCCAAGATGGAGTGCAGTGGCACGCTCAAGGCCCTATTTTGGAATTCTACAGTACCATTCAAAGTTTCATATCTAAACTTCTGCAAAGCATTCAAAATTTCCAATATGGCAGCTTTATAATTATTGATACTAACTGAGTAAATGTATTAGTTAACAAGTCTTAGTTTCTACTTTCAGGGACAAAATGAACTCAGATTTTGAGAAGCATTTCTTAAAAATCAGTATGTCAGTATCTTAAATAAATAACACCATGACTGAATTTAACATCAAAAATGTTAATAAATATCCTCTATAAATTACTCTATAATAAACAAGAAAATGAAAAGCCAGAGAAGCTAAATGACTAGCTCCAAATCACAAAGCTAAATGATTAATTGCCTTTATAAATGTGAATTTTTATACACACACGCTACACACGTAGCTTTTCAAGTTGCATCTGTTTAAAGAAGATAAATCTCCAATGTTCAATGAAATCAACATTTTCAGTGCTAAATATTATCTCAGTGTATGAGAAAATTTTCAACTGTGTCTGTTTCAAGTCTACCAACCTTACTAAACTTCAAGGAATATGATAGCAGGAAGATGACTATTTTGTTTATCACTAAACACTCCACGTCTGCCACAATGTCTAATATGAGTTTAGTACTCAATAAATATTTGATGATTGTGATGGAAAGTTTTAAGAATTCAACAGCCTCTTATGTAATATGAAATCTTATATACCAAAATGTCTATGTGACTTTTATCTATTACAAACAGAACCGACCAAGATATTGAACATAGAGTAAACACCATTAAAATGTTTGATGGTTAATTGGTAGTAGAACTCCTGAGGTCTTATATAGTTTATTTCAGAAAATGGTTCATCAGCTTCGAAGAGCTATTCCCTCTTCTGGGCCAGTCAAAACTCCCAGTTTTAATTGATACAATCCACTAAAGCATACATCATTTATAAACACACATTATTTATAAAAATTAAGATAGCCAAATGAAAGTTGGTGTTTAAGTGTATCAGTTTTGTTCATCTGACTCTTCTGGTAAAAGGCACACATTTAAAAAATCTGTCTCTAAAATGATAATGAACTAAATAAGAGTAGATATTTTTAAATCTTCAAGAGCTGTAACACTGAATGTATGAATAATCAATTCCCCATTTTTTTAAATCTTCAAAAGCTGTAACACTGAATGTATGAACAAATTGCAGGGGGTAACATAAGTTACCTATAACTAGTTGTAGGATTTTTAAATCTTCAAGAGCTGTAACACTGAATGTATGAACAATCAATTCCCCATTTTCTTCACTCCAGCTCCTTGTCACTTTATGCTCCTGCTCTTTAATTATATCTATTCTTTAAGAAGAAGGAAAAAAAGCAAGTGGACTCAATATTTCTTGTTGTTTATGATGGTTTCCATAAAACTCCCTCCTATGGGAGTCCTGACCAATTAAGTCTAATGTAGTCCCCCAAATTTCTGGTGTTATATCACCGGGAGAGTTTTCATCATCACCATTCAAATGAATAGAAAAGCGTTTCTGTTCTAGAAAAAAGTCTTTACATCTTTCTCCCTTTTTTTTTTTTCAAACTCCAAAATGCCCTCTCCATAACATCGATACTGCCCAATTACAACTGGGTTGCAAACTTTACAGTAAGACAGATCTGGGTTTCACTCGCAGTTCAGTCACTTACTAGCTATGTGATTTTAGGCACACATTTTAGCCTCTCTTAACTTCAGTATCTTCATCTATAAAACAAAGATAATATCTGTTAACCTATAAAACTATTAGAATAAAATTTACATAAAGTATTTACATTGTATCTGGCATAGGCAGTTCTTAAAAAATATTAGCTATTTTTCTATTCCTCATTATCATCATCCACCAGTTCTTTGATGTACAATTCATTCTGAGGAAATCATCACTTTCCTATAACACAAGTCCTTCCGCATGGTCCCTATTGTCCAGCAGATGGAAGGGATATAACTACCACTCAACCACTTATTTTACAGTGTAAATAACTATACCTAGCTTTCACATTTAGCTTCAGGATTCCTAGTTTTAAACAAATTGCAGGGGGTAACATAAGTTACCTATAACTAGTTGTAGGATTTCTCAAATGAATTACATTTGTTCTATATGCTTAAAAAGAAACATGAGAGAATATCAGAAACTGTTTCATATTTTTGCTTCTACTTTTCCCCAATAAAAATCTTACTTGAAACTTCTGGCAATTCACCTTGAATGCTTCTGCATTACCCAAATATATATCAAGGCTACTGGCATCTCCAAATCTACGCCATCTATAAACTGCCATCATTCCAGATCCACTCAAGTGAAAAAACATTTATCAAATTCCTTCTCAGGACAACAAGAACACAAGAGGCACTGTGCACTAGGTGCGCATGTAAACATGAAGACAAAATGGTCCCTCTTTTCTGATAGCTCAAAGTCTAAAATGAATACCAATACAAAGTAATATACAATAGCACAATGAAGCAAGTGCTGTAGAGACATGTTTATAGTACCAATATACGAATATAGACGTGAAATTAATAAATAAGATAATGGCCAACAAAATACTGGAAACACAACATAATATTTGTAACAGAATAAAAAGACAGTTGAACATTATGAAACCGATTGATGGAGGCTGACTCAATGGAAAGGAATCTTTTTAGAATGCAGATCTCCTGAGCATTTCGACTTTAAGCTCTCGTTATGTTTTTCTACCGAGCTTTAGTTCGTTATTAGTGTCTTTACCCAGTATCTCTTCTTTCTCTTGCCTCTCAAATCCACCATAAAAATAATATATAATAATAAATAATAGTCAGATTAATCAGTCTAAATAAAAATATGCAGCCTCTTATTCTCCTTGTCAGATTTTTTCCCCAATAAATTTATTCAGTAATTACCCTATGTCTAATAAATGAAGTTCAACTTTGGAGACCCTGCATCCAGGTCCTTCCAAATATCATTCCAGATTTCTCTCCCAATACTGCATTTCAAATAAACTATACTGGGCTGCTTTATCTTTTTGACTACAAAAGCTGTCTTTCCATTCTCTTTAAAACTGTGTTATCCAATATAGTAGTTTCTAGCCACTATAGATGGAGATGAGCCTAGTGCAATGAGGAAAAGGATTTTTAAAATTTTAATTAATATACACTTAAATTTTAAAACAGATGTCCTACTCAGTTTTTAGAAAACTTTGAAGTATGATTGAAATAAACTGTTTAAGTGTAACTTCTTTTACAACTGTGAAGTGTGGTGAACTCTACTTACAGACCAAGTATTCTCAATGAAAATTTAGCTTCTAAATTAATAAATGCTGAATACATAACAGATTTCAAGGATTTAGTACAAAAAAAATCTCAATAATTTTTATACTGACTATATTCTGAAGATACAATATTCTGGACATACTAGGTTAAATAAAATAGAACTAAAAATAATTTCACCTGCTTCCTTTTATTTCTTTAAATGTGGTTGCTATTTACATATGTGCTTCACATTTTATTTCAATTGGACAACACTGCATTAGAATTATATCTGCCCTTCAAGGTTAAGTTAAATGTCATGTACTCTATTAAAAACCTATCCTGAATTGCTTAAACAAAAATCATCTCACCCTCCATCCATCAAAAACAGTAGGCACTCAGTAAATTTACTGAATACATAAATGGCTAAAATATTTTGGCTTTATCCTCATGGTATTTAGTATATTTTGACTTGTACAATAGTACCTCTTATCTGTGGTTTTGCTTTCCACAGTTTCAGTTGCCCACAGTATAGTACAGTAAGATATTTTGAAAGAGAGTTTAATAATTGTTCTATTTTATTATTAGTTACTGTGGCTAAGTTCTTACTGTACCTATTTTACAAATTAAGCACCATCGTAGATATATATATACAAGAAAAAATATAGTATACATAGGGTTCAACACTATCCATGGTTTCAGACATCCAGCGAAAGAGTCTTGGAATGTGTTCCCTTCTGGCGAGACTACTGTATCTGATTTGTCTTCTTACTTTGTGTCTCCTACAAGATTCTAGACTTCATCCTTAGCACTCTTTCTTACTTCATTATGTATGTCCTGGGCACATGGTCTGTCAGCTTTCCTGAACTAGTCTTTCTCATCTCCTGCTCCCCAGTTCTTAAACCATTTCAGAACTTATCTCCAGTGAGCTACCTTCTCCTTTCTAAACATCCCTGCAGCACTGCATTCAACTTGACAGAAACTCTCCAGTTTCTCAACAATTCTACTTCAATTTGGGAATGTGAAAAGATGAAAAAAATTGGGAAAAAAATGCTACTGCCAAAAGAAAAAAAAGAATATGAGCCCAAATATTTAAAAACTCAATGACAATAAAAGATTTTTTTCATACAGATACAGTTAAATGGTTTTCTTATGATTAATCTACAAGGTTGATTCAGAAAAAAGAATTTGGGAAAGGTCATTCCTTCAACATCTCTGAAATAAACAATCTAAAATAATCCTTAAACTTTTAAATACTCCAGTTATGGTTAAAAGAGCATGAGAAAAAATATACCTGAAATCTCTTTGCTTTTATCAAATATTCCACAACATTTTGAATGACCTAGAAATATTGAGTAAACATTATATGCTCTCCTTTAGCCTAGTGAATAGAATGTGAAGAACATAAAAAAGGTTACCAATAAATCTTCCATGCAAACTGCCTGTAAGGCATATCAGCAGATGATAAGATGTCCTCGGAAAGGAGGGAACAATGAGAAGAACAAAGTGTACACTGCTCTTCAGTCTCTATGTCTACGATTACCCCCAGGGAAATTTCCCTCCCTGGCCTTTTCCAACTGGCATCCTATCCTGGAGCCCCAGAGCAGCAACACACCTCCAAATCGCCCACAGCACCTAACGCTCCCCTCTGAGAGCACTTACGGAACTATATTTAGTCACCCAAAGGCATCTGTCTCTCCCACAAATGTGTCTCACGCCTCTTACCCATCACTAGCACAATGCCTAGCACACGGCTCACCCTCAATATATGTTTGCAAAATGAGCATGCAAATGAATGAGTAAAGATTCAAAAAGAAAAAGGGGGTTCTGGTCACCCTGCTAGATCACAGAACTAAGCAGGTTCTTGCCTGAACCCAAAGTGTTTTTATATGAGAAAATAGTATTAATCAAATGAAAAGTGTCACCTGTAAAGCAGGTGACTGCTTTAAAAAGAGAAGCTGATAACAGCCTTTTCATGACCACTGCTAATGTAAATACATGAACAATTTGTAAGTGAATATCTGAGAAAGTTAGCTCTTTGTAAATAATATGTGCTATAGACTTACTGTGTTCACTTTCTAGATAATAATAGCTATCATTAATTGAGTACTTATATGCTAGGCACTGTAAAATGCTTTATAGATTTCATCTCCTTTAATTCTCACAACCATCCTTTGAGGTAATTCTATTATTATCCCCATTTTACTGATAAGAAGTTGTCCTAGATTCTGATTTATTTAACCCACTCATAAAATCATGTTAACTGAATCAAGAAAGTGAATATGACATCTTCCAGTCTTGAGAGAAGGATGACATCAAAGACAATGCAATTATACCAGAAACGAGACATGAAACACTGGGTTCCTGTGACAGTGTTTGTTTATGGTTAACTATGCTCCATCAAGCCCCCGTGTCCTGCTATGATCTTAAATGATTTATAATATTTTTATAAACACCATAAGTTTAATTCTACCCTACAAGTCTTATCCATAAAGACTAAACCGAAAACAAAAAGATTAGTAAAGTTGGCAATGCACTGCTGCATTATCAATATCTATGTCAATATCTACTGGGTCAAGCTACCAATAACACCACCTTAAACACACAAATTCAAATTACCACATTAAGTGTTAGATAATAAGTTTGGCTGAGCTTGGTGGCTCAGCCTGTAATCCCAGCGCTTTGGGAGGCCGAGGGGAGTGGATTGCCTGAGCCCGCGGGTTCAAGAACCGCCCGGGCAAGTTGGTGAGACCACATCTCTACAATAAATTAAAAAAAAAAAATTAGCCGGGCGTGATAGCGCACGCCTATAGTTCCAGCTACTTGGAAGGCTGAGGCGGAAGGATCGCAGGAGTCCAGCAGGTCAAGGCTGCGGTGGCCGGGAGCGTGCCACTGCACTCCAGTCTGGGTGACAGAGAGAGACTCTGACTCAAAATAAATAAATAAATAAAATAAATATAAAAAAATAAAAACCTAGATAATAAGTTTGGATTAAAATCCACAACTACTATTTAGCATCTTTTTTTTTTTTTTTGAGTTGGAGTCTCACCCCGTTGCCCAGGCTGGAGTGCAGTGGCACACTCAAGGTCACCCCAGCGTCGACCTGCTGGGCTCCAGGGATGCCTTCCCATCAGCCTTCCAAGTAGCCATAAGTATAGGCACGTGCTCCCACGCCCAGTTAATTTTTTTTTTTTGATTTATTGTAGAGAGGAGGGTTCGCCAATTTGCCCAGGCTGGTCTGGAACCCGTGAGCTGAGGCAATCCACTCGCCTGGCCCTCCAAACTGCTGGGATTACAGACTGACCCACTGAACACAGCCAGCATCTCTTTCTAAAAATGCACTATAAGAACAGTGTTTATGAACACATTATATGCTTTTGATATGGCTTCACAGTTCTTATAAGAATGACACATGCTATAAAATAATAAAATGTGCTTTCTACTATAAGTTTGTTTTTTTAAATGACATATGCTTATTGTAAAATAATAGAACCATAAAGACAAGTACAAATAAGAAAATCCTCATCCAGAAAAAACCACTACTGTTAAGTCACTCGATGTTAAAATAGTTAATATATTTATAAAATTTTGAATAAGTAGGGTCATTTCAAACACAAAGTTTTGTGACTTCCTGTGTTTTCCTTGAAAACACTGCTTAGGCATTTTTTTTCTGTCAATGATTTAGTTCTTTAGCATCAATTTTAAAGTGCTTTCTAATGTGGCTACAATCAACATCAAAGACTGCAGCCCTGAACATTCTCTTTAGCCCAGACGCCTCTGGGCCCAAACTCCCTTCCCTCAAAGGCCCTTAAATATACCCAGTTTTTGGCCCTTGGAGGCCACACTTGCCTCTGAGTGTCTGCCCCTTTCCAATCTGTGAAAGGTGAATAATAAACTTTACTTCTTTCTACTCCTCAAAAATAAATAAAGTGCTCTCTAAAATACCAGTTCTCACTGTTTAAAATTGTTGCGAGACCCCTAAGAACTTTTGTATGTGTGGCTGCATCTATCAATACTTATCATTTTAGAAACTGTAACTGAGAAATTTCTAAATATTTATTTTCTTTTTCACTTAAAATAATCATAAATAATTACATCTTAGCCTAAATGATATGTTTTTATAAAAATAAGCTTTTTTTCTAAACAAAAATTTTGTGAGAAGACTGGTATTGTTTTACATTTTTGCAAATCTCTTACTGGTTGATTTAAAAAGGTAGCTGTATTCTCTTGTCTGTTTCTGCACTCAGACTGCCATAACATAAAGAAAATCCAGCCTCTCACAAATATATATAAAAGGAAAAGGGAGAATTTTAAGAGCTTTTTTGGATAATGATTAATATTCTCTTTTGATACTACCTCCAAATCCAATGTTTCTTAAAGGTTATGGCAATGTGAAATCTGAAACTATATCAATGAACTTTCTATACTCTGTTCCATTAAAATCAATTTCTTTATCTTGCACTTCAAAAGGTTCTTTTAATGATTCATGACTTTGTTACTCAGGCATTGGTCTTTTAAAAAATATTAGTTCACTAGAACTTTGGCACCCTCCCCTACCTTGGAGAGGTGAATCTCCTCTCTCTCTCTCTCTCTCTCATTTGCTTTCTAAATGAACTTCACTTGAAAAAAAAAAGAAAGAAAGAAAGGCCAACTTCGGTGGCTCATGCCTGTAATCCTAGCACTTTGGAAGACCCAGGTGAGTGGATTACGTGAGCCCAGGGGTTCAAGACCAGCCCAGGGCAACTTGGTGAGACCTCATTTCTACAATGAATTGAAAAATTAGCTGGGCATGGTGGCGTGCGTTTGTAGTTCCAGCTACTTGGAAGGCTGAGGCAGAAGGATCACCCAAGACCAGCAGGTTGAGGCTGCAGTGGCCGTGGGCACTCAAAAAAAAAAAGTAGAAAGAAAAATATTGATTCACTAAGTTATGCAATTTTTGACATATTTTATTAAATGCTATCAAACTATCACATTTGTTCATATCACTACCAATCTCATCAGGGTCTTTAATATCGGCAAGGTATCAAATTTACAGTGACATATATAAGTTCTTCCAAAATTTTATTTTTTAATTTTTTTTTATTTTTCTATTTGAGTTGGAGTCTCACTTTGTAACCCAGGCTGGAGGGCAGTGGCATGCCCCTGGCCACCGTAGCCTCAACCTGCTGGGCTCAGGTGATCCTTCCACCTCAGCCTTCCAAGTAGCTGGAACTACAGCCACGCGCTACCATGCCCGGCTATCTTCCGAAATTTTAAATACTGTCAGTTGTTTTCCTTAAAGTGGCAAGGTCACTTTGTTCATTTTCAAGAAAATATCTGCCAAATACCTAAGACTGACAAAGCATATTTTGTTATGAGTCATTCTTTTAAGTAAAAATGGTATTCCATCAAAAAGAGGCTAGTTCAGCGCACAACTTGTATTAATTTTCTGCTGCTGCCCTAATAAAGTACCACAAACTTCATTCATTACCTTACAGCCCTGCAGGTCAGAAGTCTAATTCAAGTCTCACCAGACTAAAGTCATGGTGCTGGCAGACTGTAATTCTTATTGGAGTCTCTAGGAGAGAATTCATTTATTTATGACTGTAGGACTGGGGTCTCCATTTTCTTCCTGGCTGTCAGCTGATGGCTGTTCCCAGCTTCTAGAGGGCACCCACATTCCCTGGCTTGTGGCCTCCTTCTTCCATCTGCAAAGCCAGCAACAGTGGGTCAAGTCCTTCTCACATCACATCTCCTGACATCATGTGTCTTCCTCTTCCCCTTTTGAGGACTCGTGATTAGATGGACTCACTTGTGTAATCCAGGATCATCTCTGCATCTCAGGGTCCTGAACTTTAATCAACTTTGTACAGTTATGATATGTAAAGTAATATATTCACAGGTTCCCAAGATGAGGGCATGGACATATTTAAGGGGCCATTACTCTACCTACCACACAACTCATACAATTGCACAAATGCTTTACTTCTACACAGCTACTGTATTTGGTATGCAGTTCCCATTTTGTCATAGATTATATTAAAAAGATGTGTTCTCAAGGGTCAAATTTTAATGAATTGAATCATTTCTACTGATTCATCAAGGACATTCTCAAGTAGATCTTCCTTTTTTTAAGACTAATTCTTGATCATGAAGAATACAGTGATCTCTAGTAGAGTTCGATGCCATTGCTTTAATTCATGCTAAGACATAGCGGTTTCACCTACCATTTTTTCACATCCTCTATGAAAAAGACACATAATATCTTAAAATTATGATGAAAATAGTTTTGACTTACTGATCCCCTGGAAGCATCTCAAGGAAGCCAAGAGTTCTGCAAACTACATTTGAGAACCATTTGATTCTACAGTCTTCTCATATGCCCACAGCAACAAACCTAAGTTATCTGCATGCATTTCATTCAATTATCTGCTAAACTTATGGACATATAGGTTATAATTCAAATTCAATGTCTTCTAAAATTGTTTAGACAGGCTCACGAATTAACTAGCTGTGGGGCTGCTACAAATTTATTAACAGCTCTAACTTTAGATTACTTTATGAATAAAATGGCTTACTGATATGTACTTCAAATAATTAAATGAAAGCATATATGTGCTTGGCACATAATAAGTGCTCATTAAAATGTTAGCCATAGTTGCTCACCACCTATTCTGGGTTTCAATTTTTTTGCATGTAATTTTTTTTTTTTTTAGGAGTCAGGGTCTCACTCTGTTGCCCAGAATGGAGTGCAATAACATGATGATGGCTTACCACAGCCTTGACCTCTGGGACTCAAGCAATTCTCCCCCCTCAGCTTTCTAAGTAGCTGGGACTACAGGCACATGACACCATGCCTGGCTAACTAAAAAAAAATTTTTTGTATGTAGTGACAAGGTCTCACTATGTTACTCAGGCTGGTCTCAAACTCCAGGGTTCAAGCAATCTTCCCACCTTGGCTTCCCAAAGTGTTGGGATTATAGGTATGAGCCACTGCAAGGAGCCAGAATTTTTTTTATTTTTAAGTAACAAACTGCATTATTCCAAACTTTTCTTAACTTGTCACACTTAAAACAGGACAGCACCATGCTTACTTGACTCCCATATATTTCCAGGAGTACTCACAGTTTGATCCTGTTTCTGTCTGTTGGCTATCCTGCCGCCAAAATTAATTATAAACAACCGTGAAAGTAGATTTAGAAAAAGACAAAAGAATTAATCATAGTATTTATGTTTCATATTAACATTAAGTCACAATCATATCTCTTTTGTAGGTATTTTTATTTATTTGAGAGGCTACTATTAGGGTGTTTTTTGTTTTGTTTTGTTTTGTTTGCTTCTTCAGAAAAGCATTGTATTTAAAAACAATAATTTGCAGAAAAACTTAGTTTTATTTCACTATTATAGTTTCAGAGTTGGTTTTTGTTTTTGTTTTAATCCTGTAGATTATGAAAGACAGTTAAATGGCTAATAAATAATACCCAATTTTTAAAAATCATATTTTGACTGATTGAATCATTCCATAACTTTAAGAAATCATTCTGGAAAATGTAGACATAGCAACATTACAATTTATGGGCCCAGTGAAAAACATTCCATCAACTATGTTACACTGGTTGAATAATGTGCACCAATTCCAGGCATCAAGAGAATCCCTATCTTACTAGCTCTATGGGGCACATTTGACAGAAAAGATCATTTCTCACCTTTGATTTACTTTCTTCGCTTGGTTTCCATGACACCACACCATCCAAGGTTTTCTCCACTCTCCTGGCTCTCCGTTTTCAGTTTCCTTTGCTTATTCCTTCTGATCTCCCAGAACTCTAAACCTTGGAGCTACTCAAGGCTACGTGATCGGTCCTCTTCTCTCTCCTACACACTCACTCCACATAGTCATTTTCACCTAGTCTTGTGGCTTACAAGTCCCTCCTGAACATCTGATCCCCTCCTGTCACTTCAAGCTCCTCTCCTGCCATTCTGCTCTCACTCAGTACCCCCCAGTCAAACAGCCTCCTAACTGTTCCCGCACAGAGAAGTAGGCTTTCTCCTCCAGTCCCTCAAAGTCTTGACCCTCTCCTTCACCTTAGATCTCTACCCCAGCTGTTGTCTTCTCATTGAGAACACCATTGGCCATACTCCCTAAAACTCTCACTTTCTCGCATTCTTTCTCCAGTCTTTCTTTCTCTCTCTCCTTCTCTTTCTTTCAACTCCTTCCTCTCATCCCTTCCTGCAAATTTTTCCTCCTGAGCACTTCTCACCATTTTGCCAGCTACATATTGCATTTCTTTGTCTTCTCAATGCTTATCTTCCCACACTAAAATATAAGCCCTGTAAAAAAGATTTTCAACAAATATTTTTGAAATAAACAAATACATCTTTGTTAAATAAATAAGCAAGAGACCATATTTTAAAATGCACACAAAATGACCACAAAAAATAGCCCTATTTAAAAATTCAAACAGTATCTTCCAAATATTACCATAGACATCACCATATCGTCCTTCACGCTTTATTTCTACTTCCTTACCAACATTCTCCATCACATCCCTCAGCAGGCCATTTCCCATATTTTCATTTATTCTCTAGTCATCTGAATCCTAAGACAGAAGAGAAGGTCCTCACAGCATACAATCTACTTTTAACTCAAAGACACTTGCGAGACCACTTGCATAAAATATCTCATGTTCTTGCATAATGTTCTCATCCACTTCAATATTTCTCTCTCTTTACCCATTTTCGCATAGTTTACTCTAACCACAAAAGAAATTTTTCTCCTCTTTTTCAGAGTTAATCCCTCCACCTTTACTGAGCCCCTGATCCATCTCTCTTTCACCAGGACTCCAAATCCTACAACATGCCCTCTTAAGACCTGCAATCACTTCTTCCCTGTGGGCTTTCTTTCTCTCTTTTGTAATCTTAAAAATTGTAGTCTCTCTTATCACACTAAAATATAAGCCCTATAAAACCAAAGATTTTCAACAAATATTTGCTGAATAAACAAATAAATCTTTGTTAAATAAATAAGCAAGAGATCATATTTTAAAATGCACACAAAATGGCCCTATTTAAAAATAATAGAGATATTACTAGGAAATAATACAGATATTTATGGTTTTCCTAGAGGAAGAATATGTGTCAGTCTATCACATGATTTGGTTTCTGAAAATGCCCGCATGAATTGTGAAGATATGAAGATTATATAACTTGGTAATTATAACCTTACTATACTTAACCTAAATAGCTTTCAAAATGCTTTTCAACTAATTTTAAGTTGACTCTTACCATTTACCTTGCACATATACAAAATGGAATATTACACAGCCACAAAGAAGGACAAACATATGGACTTCACAGAAACTTGGATGGATTTAGATTCTATCATACTCAGTGATCTATCACAGAAACAAAGAACTGAGTGCCACATGTTCTCACTCATAAGTAGAGCCTGAACATTTACCATAATACCATAAGAAAGAGATTGGCAGTAGCAGGACAATGCCAGGGAAACGGTGGGGGAGGGGGATACATAACACTACTAAGGGTCCCTGATTTCACACCAGGTGAAGTGGGGACCAACAGGAGGTCCAAACTTTACCTGTATGATAACCACTTGTATATCTAATCCTGAATTATACCCCACATCTTTAAAATAAATAAAATAAAATAATTATTTATCTTATGAGGAAGGCAGGACAAGTATAATCAATTTAGAGAAGGAAAAATGATGCAACTGGTAAACACACAACTGATACAAAAACTCTGATTTTATTTGTTTATTTATTTATTTATGAGGTGGAGTCTTACTCTGTTGCCCAGACTGGAGTGGGCTCCACATGCTGGGCTCAGGTGATCCTTCTACCTCAGCCTTCCAAGAAGCTGGAACCACAGGCAAGTGTCACCACGCCTGGCTGATTTTTTGATTTATTGTAGAAATGAGGTCTCACCATGTTGCCCAGGCTGGTCTCGAATCCCTAGGATCAGGCAATCCTCTCACCTCGGCATCCCAAAGTGCTGGGATTTCAGGTATGAGGTACCCCATTGGGCTAAACTCTGATATTTAAAATGTAAGTTTACTGCCATCTCAGACTCACTAACTTTGAACTCAAATTCACATCACCATTTTGATTCCTTATTTATTAACATGGTTTAGCAGAACCATAGTTTAGATTCCACAGATTTTCGATCTTGACATAGTCCTAGGGAATTCTAAAAAAGAAATAACATTAAAAAACACAAGAGATCATCAAAAGCATTGACATTCATGGGAAAAACAATGGTAACTTTGACTGTTACTACATTAAACCAGATTGTATAGTTTAAAAACATTTTAAGCCGGGCTCGGTGGCTCAGCCTGTAATCCCACGCCTTTGGGAAGCTGAGGTGAGTGGACTGCCTGAGCCTGCAGGTTCGAGACCCGCCTGGGCAGCGAGACCTCATCTCTACAATAAAAATCAAAAAATCAGCCGGGCGTGGTAGCGCATGCCTGTAATTCCGGCTACTTGGAAGGCTGAGGCGGAAGGATTGCTGGAGCCCAGCAGGTTGAGGCTGCGGTGGCCAGGAGGAGCCACTGCACTCCAGTCTGGGTGACAGAGTGAGACTCTAACTCAAAAATAAATAAATAAATAAATAAAAACATTTTAAAGAAAACCCCAAAAAAGAAAATGAGACTGCTAAGAGAAAATTATCTACATGTCAGATACTTGCCAACATATAAACTTTATTGTTTAATAGTATAAATAATTATATTTCATACTTGAAATACAACAGAAGCTAGATTTGCCAAACAATCTTAAACAAATTGAAAAGTATATGGTAGTTGTTTTGTTTTAGTTATTCATTTATTCATAGTTACTTCTTAGTATAAGTTGTAAATCAAATGTGTTCTTGCCAATGATTCTGAGCACTGGAAGCAATGTTATTGTGCTTCCAAATACAGTAACATAGCCCAGATTAAAAGAAACAACCACAGAAACATAATTGTAGCTCACTAATTTCATTCAACAAACATTTACTGAGCAACTACAATGTGCAACACCTTTACTTACAATGTGGCTAAAGAAATCATTCCCTCTTAGAGAATGCATCCAGTACAGAAGGACCCAAGAATTTTTTAAACAATTATAATCAGAGTGTAGGCACTAAATACAGAAGTGTGTCTATATGTAGATGTGCAAGAAATTTTAAAAATACGAATTTATCAAATTTGAATATATTTTCTAAAAAGAATATTGCCATTTCTGTATGTGTTAAAGTATTTCTGTGACAGAAATTACAGGACACAAGTAGAGGGTCCATGAAATGTGTCAGCAGTGGGTAAGAACGGGCATAAAACATGCATCCTCCACTGCTTCTTCCCTATAGACTCCTCACCACGGAGGCTGTGCCTCTTAACTCTGCGGAAAATCTAAACAGGAACAAGCACGTAAAAGATTGGGTCCAGACTAAGAAGACCTCTTTCACAAACCTTTTTTAAGTGAGTGGCGAACTGCAAAAGTCATAATAAGAAATTCATTCTTCCAACATTATAATACAATATCTGTTTACTATCAAAGGCTGTGTATAAAGACTCTGCCTTGTATTTCTCTATGAGTTACAGGAAATAGAAAAAGAGTTTATGGAGTTCACAATCCACTAGCAAAAACAAATGACACATTGGCATGTAGCATGGTTCTAGAACTTGTTAGTTTTTGGACTCCCTGCACTGCAATTGGTGGCTTGTTTAAGCTTCCTTACTTATACACAGGATCAGGTTGGTTTTGCAACCCACTGGCTCTGGACTTCTGCAAAGCCACTCATTTGTCTCATGACCTGTTATTAATGTAGCTCCTGCTTTAAAGCAATGTTTCATGAAGGTTTATTTCACTTGCTTATAATTTATGCAAAGAGCAAATGTTTAATCCAGTTTCCTTCATTACAAACCACAAGCTGCAAGTATCACATCTCCACAAATGCAGAAAAAACTCAAGACAGCCTCCCAGACAGTTCCATTCATTATACTAAAACAATAAAGCATATTTTTCTTCTAGTCATGAATGCTGCTATTGGAGCTTATATCTCAACCTTTATCGTCTCAGGCAGTGATTGACATAAAGAGCACCACTGCCCAAAGGTCTGAAGCCTTTCTAGATCTTGTTGACTGTGCTTTTAGAAGGTAAAGCTCAAGTTCCCCAACAGAGACAAACACCTTCCCAAAACAGTTTTAAGCAATTCAGTCTTATCTCACCAGGAAAAAGCAAAGAGATTCTTAAATAAGGATTAAAAGGGGTAGATACTCTAAACATTTTGTCATTATTTCTAGAAGAGGCTTATTTGCTTCACCATAGTGATTTAATAGTAAAGCCATTTAGAAAAAAACTCACAAGTTGGTTTTTTGTGTAATTATCAATTTTAAAAAATAACTAATGTCTGGATGCAATCTTAAAATTCAAAAATATGCACATCAAAAACAAAAAATTAATAGGCGTGGTGGCATACACCTGTAATCCCAGCACTTTGGGAGGGCAAGAAAGGAGGATCACTTGAGCCCAGAAGTTGGAAATCAGCCTGGGAAAATAGTGAGATACCTGCTTCAATTTTTTTTTTTTAAAGCAAGACAAAAAGAATTAACTAACAATGAAAAGCAGAAATGTAAGATCATAACATAGATTTTAGGAAAACAAGAAAAAATAGTAATTATACCACTTACATTTATTTAAGGACTAGAATATTTCCTTTCCTACAATGCTGAAAAAAAATTCTGATCACAGATCAGACACATTTTCAGATGAGAAAAGATTCAGAAAGTTTATCCATAAAAGTGTATTGAAGAAGTTTTTCAACAATATACTGGAACAAAACAAAATAGTAAAATAAGAAACAGGAAGCAAAAGGATCTAAGTAACAGAGAATTCAGCATGGAAGATTCAAAACCAACAGTCCCAACTGAAACAGGACAACTGAGAGTTCTATCTGAAGCACATCTAGAAAATGAGTGGATTTCAGCAATTAGGTAATATGCGTGTAATGTTAGAACTCAAGGATCCGATTAAAGCAAAGAAAGAATGCAAGAAAAAAGTGGTAAATAGTGACTCTGGGAAAAACAAAAAGCTGAAAAACAAAAGTAGAGTCATAGCACAAGGACTCTTTAGTGAATATTTATACAGACATCATAGAATAAAACCTATTACTATGGCAATGATCAACTCTTAAAATCAGCCGACAAAAGTGTGAAATTAATTATGGACACAGCATGATATAATGATATCAATTTTAACAGCACAAAAAAATAAAGGCCAGATACCAGAAACTGGAAAGTGGAAGTGAAAGAAAAGAGATAAAAAGAAAGGTGGTAGAAAAAGAATAGAAACTTAAGACATACCATTATAGTAGATGAGACTGGATAACTGGTAGAAGATGTGAAAATAGTAAAATGACTATTGTAGGAGAGGGGAAGTAAGTCAGTCTACAACTCAGGCAGGACTTGGTGCTTTACCTTTTTTTGTTTTGTTTATTGTTTGATGTTTGTTTGTTTAGGAGTTGATTTCTTTGATATGTATCCAGAAAACCCAATTCAAGGGAACAGTATCATAATCTATGAAAGTTACCTAAACCAGAAAAACCTAATACAGTGGATTATCCTAGAATACAGGATTAGACATAGCTACAAATTATCTGTAGTTCTCTCACTGAAAGATAAGGAGGTTATTTGCTTCCCCTCGAGTAAGGGCTGGCCCTATGGCTGCTTTGACCAACAGATGTAGTCAAAGTAACCGTCTAAGCTCTCCAAGCCCAGACACTAAGAAGGCCTGGCTGCCTCCATTTTCATACTCTGAAAAAAGCTATGACAGAAGTCATGATTACCACAAGACCACCATGCCTGCAGTATAGAAGCCATATGGAAAGAAAGAGATGCCCAGGCAGTCCCAGATGTCCCAGCCATCCAGCTGAAGATTCAGTCATGAGAGAAGAGATGACACCCTAGACATTCCAGTCCCAGGAGACACTATGTGGCGTACACACAAACTGTTCTCACGAAAAAGATTCCAAATGGCAGAGGAGTGAGTAAATAAATGTTATCACTGCGTGCAAACCTACAATGATCTCAAAATTAAAAGTCTAATTTTAAAAAAAGGAAACTGAGCTTCTTGAGGAAATGGCTGATTTCGGGGTTGAAGCAGGGAAAATATAAGATGAACCTGGAACACTTTGTGCTTAAAAAACAAGAAATGCTCAAAGAATGAGGGAACCCAGAAGCCACACTGGATGAGGAGGACACAACAGGGACAATTTAACTATGAAGATAGATAATGGCAGTAATACATTACAACCTAAACACACATACCCATTTTCATATTGATAAAAAAGCAATGAATCGTAAGTTTAATGAAGTATGGGATATTCACACAGTCTTAGTCTCCACAAAATGCTTATTAAATACAAAAGGGAAAAGAAACTCAGGTAGGGAAAAGTTCTCTGCATTATACTTACAACTTTTCTGTTTGTAATTAATTATTTAAAAATTACATATATACATCACAGAAACACCAATTCAATTCTACTGGTTGAAACAGAGTCAAAGGTCTGAAAAAATTCAACCAAGCATTTCTAGTTTTTCTGGTAGCTCTTTCCTTTTGGAATTTTCTAATCCTAGTCAATTATTGGAAGGCACATTAAATAATAAAACAAATCATTTCTAAGGGAAAAATGTTATCATCTTAAGCCACTAAGGGGTGCGGGGGGGGTTGTTATGCAATGAACAAGACTAAAAATCAGAATCTAGAAGCAGGTGCTGACATAACCTAAAACATGTGGCATAGACTTTGAGAGAGCACTTTGGTGGAACCCTCCAGGCCTTGGTGACTGCTGAGGGAGCTGAAAGTGGGAGTTGCTAATGAGGAAACGACTACTGAAGGCTGGAGAATAGAGGATGCAAGCTGTGTACTGCCAAAGCAAAGAGCAAACTTGTCATTTGCAGCAAGGTGCAATGAACTTGGGAATCAACTTAAAGGGATTTCCGTGCAGAAAGCTGAAGTCTAACTGGCTTCTTTTAGTGGCCTGTGATAAAATATGGGAGAAGCAAGATAAGCTAAGAAGGAACTGTTTGGTTCTCAAGCAGAAATTAAGCTAAAAAGGAACTGTTTGGTTCTCAAGCAGAAATTGGAGGAAATATAAAGGACCCAGGAAGTTATGGGTCTAGAGCAGGGGTACCCAACCCCCAGGCCATGGCCCAGTACCGGTTCATGACCTGTTAGGGAATCTGGCCGCCTAGCAGGTGAATGTGGACAGGTGAACAGGGGCGAGCAGAGCTCCGCTTTCTGTCAGATCAGCAGTGGCATTAGATTCTCACAGAAGCCCGAACCCTATTGTGAACTGCACATATGAGGGCTCTAGGTTGCGGTTCCTTATGAGAATCTAATGCCTGATGACCCCCCTCACTCCCTCCACCGTCCGTGGAAAAACTGCCTACCACAAAACCGGTCCCTGATGCAAAAAAGGTTGGGGACGGTTGGCCTAGAATAAAGCTGCCTTCCACCTTGCAGTCTCTCTCAGCAAGCTACTCAAAGTGTAAAATAGGTTCAGGGTAAAGACCAAAATGGGGCTGGCTCTGCCAGTAAAAAAGGCCTCGAGAAGTAAGACTCCTTTATTTAAAAACCTCAAAGGTCTGAGGATCTATCTTCCAGACCCACTAAGCTCAACAAGGGAGCTTCCAAGACTTAAGGGTGTTGGCCCACAGCAATCTGACACCCAGTCTAAAGGAGAGAAGAACCAATCTACCTCAAAGATATCCTGGGGACGACTTTTGTCAGAATGAACTGTAATACAGAAAACCCTTTAAACTTGGGGGAGCTATACCAGCTTGGAATAAATGAAATGAGACATTCCAAGATGAAAAGAAACTTCTTAAACCCCTAAATACCAAAGTCAGGAAGCAGGCTGAAAAAGGTTCAGATACCAACATAAGTTGTTTCTTATTGGAAAGGAAAGATAAGACAAACGATAGAGCCAAGAACTGCAGAAAACCATTCTCAGTGAGAACTGGGATGTAATCAAGATGTAGTCTCTGCTCCCAGAAGATAAGGAACTAACTGAATTTCAGAACCGCTATGGACCAGAACCTGTTACATGACTCCATAACCCACTCTCACATATCCATTTGGAACAGCAGTATCTATTGTGCTTATATTGTCCCTGTGCACTCATTTTATATATGGGGGAATGAGGGACAGATAACTTGTCCCTTTAGTTCACAGGTTTCTGTACCTGAAAAACCATATCCAACTCACTTCCTCTACACCTAAACATGACTTACTGGGTGAAATTTTGATATGTGAGTCTGAGCCTGGTGTGGTAATGGGATGAGACAACTGGACATCTTGGGAGTGAGTGTATTTTCCCTGTGGAAAAATTGTAAATAAGTTGTGGCCAGAGGGCAGGCTATGATGGATAAAATATGTGTGCATACATTCTTTGAGGGGAATTTCCCCTCACCTTGAATTTAGTCTGGCTCTGTGACTATTGTAATAAAATGCAGTGGAACGAATGTTTTGGGACTTCTGAAGAGCTTTAGCTTCTACTTCTGAGCTCTAGGAAAAGCCAGTCTCCATGTAAGAAGTCAGATTACCATGAGACTGACATGCTGTGAGACAGGTAATACTAGCCTTGGGGAGATACCACAGGAAAGAGATTCCGGTCAGCCCCCAGATGACACAGCAAACCCAGCTGAGGCACCAGCCAGAGAAGAAGCCATCTTGAAAATTCCAGCTGTGGCAGATGCCACAGGGAGTACAAATGAGCCCTCCTCAGAAATCGCTGACCATAGTGCAGAATACTGAGCCAATAAACAACTAATCATGGTTTGTTATGTACTCTAGAAAACCCAAACACTTCATTTTTTCTCACCTTTCATCCTGTTCTGCCACCAAAATCCCAATAATCATTAAATCCTATCTCTCTGCCTTTTTAATATTGCTCTAACAAGTTCCCTTTCTTTTCATTCCCACTGTTTATATTTTCCCATCATTTTTTGCATGAACTACTGTCAGTAGCTTCCTAGTAAACTTTTACCCATTCACCACCACCTCTACCTCCGAGACACCCCATTCTCCAGATCACAAAGCGTGCTTTCTAAATACAAACCTAACATCTTGTTCATGCTTCAATTGTCACTAGCTCTCCATCACAAAGAAAGTTGAAATTCCTCAGCACAACACACAAGGCCATCTACCACATGGTTTCAGTTTTGTGTCACCACCTGTCATGGGCAATAAGCAATCCAGAAATACAGTAAGTCTCAGAGGAAAAACCCGGAACAAGTTTCTAGAATCTAGATGCATACATGCTGTCACTAATTAGCCATATGTACTTGGGCAAGTCACTTTAAACGAGCTTCAGCTTCCTTTACATAATACTAGTGTTAGACCAGAACGAGATAAACTCTTGATCACCCATCCATATCTAATATGCTGTACTGCTGAAAATGCTTTCAAAAATGAGTCAGAAAAGAATGAAAACATTTTCAAAAAGGAAGTTCCACACACCCCTGCCCCACTTATACCCTCAAGCCTGCATGAGATCCTATCTCTAAGAGCAGTCCCCTTGTATGTCCTTAATTTCCCTCTTTCACCCTCTAAAGTCCCAAGTATCTTCCAAACCCCAAGTTTCCTTACCATGAGGGCTCCCTCAATAGTAGAGGATTGCAGAGTGATGGAGGACACCTTATATAATTTTTCTATGTGAGCTGTTTGTGCATCAAGGACTTCACAGTCAAGAACTACCTGCATTACTACCTTCAGTGTTTAATACTGAGCAATCTTGGCATTAAGCAGAAAGTGAGATGTCACAGGAAAGATCACACTTCACCATCACACAAGAAATGCACAATCAATTCCTTCCTTTCCCAAGTTATGTACTAAATACAAAACACAATACTCTGATAAGAGAGTTTTTTTTAACAGAATATATAGATTATCTCCAAATAATGAAGATGATTTGGATTTGAAGCTTTTATAGCTATTGGAGAATAAAGGTAACAAGTTCAACTAGTTTTAGAATAGCTCACCAAACTAGAAATCAAGAGGAAAAACTACACTGTAAACTTCATGAAGACATACATTTTTTCAGACCTGGAGACTGAAGCCTTTATCACATGAATGAAGGAATGTTTAAATTAATGGATAATGAACATTAAGCAGTGAGGAATTGTCCAAATCATGAAAACTTGCTCAAGTGAACACTTCAAATATACATTCTGCTCCTCAAACATGTAGATCTTGAGCCATTTCTGCTCTATCTATCATAAAATAATGTAAACTTAGCTATGTGTACTCTCTACGGTGGGTAACCATTTGTCAAGGATGTCCCAAAGTCAAGAATAAACACAGCACAGATAACTACTAGTAGAATCATTCTGGCTTACAGATTGGAAAGAAGAGAGTTAGATAATTTTACAGCTAAGCAACTTAAAACATGTTTATGTTAAAATAAAGATGTAATATAGAATAAACTAAAATCTGCATTAATTCTTAATATACAACAAGTTGTCAAAGTAATTTAGAGCTTGAGGCAGACTTACAAGGATTTCGCCCCCAGTCTCCCCAGGGATACACCTTCATTCTTCCCTGCCTTTAAGCTTTGGTTGAAACATGCCAAAGAACCAAAGAGAACATTTCACCATTCTCTCAATACAAGAGCCAACCAGTTCTATAATAATGACTCTAGTATAATAAATACTTCTACTCTCGTGTTAATAGCTTCAAAGAAAAGGACAAAATATTTAAAATTGAACATTCTGATCACATTCCCCATTTAAAAGGTCATTTGTCTCTCCCAATCCATATATTTTATTTGGTACATATACTTTAAAACCCATTTCATTTTCCACGTGATCTTCCACTCTTAGTAGATACACACACACATACACACACACACATACACACTCTCAAAATGTATCATGATCCATGATGAAAAGACTTTTAATGATTTTGAATGTGTATTTAATTCAGGTTAGCACAGAATAAAGGGTAAAATGTATGAAGGAGGTAAGAGTAAGAGATAGAGAAGACTTTCTACATCTAAAAATATATACTGCCTAAGCTCAAAAGGGGACAATGGAGCTCACAGAACGATTAAGTGACGCACACTCAAGGCGTCTAACATCTTCTGTCCCATCAAAATCAGAGGCAGCCGTGAAGCCTGCCAGCCCGGGTTAATGAGCTTGACAGTCCGGTTTCACAGTGTCTGACATTTGCAGTCATGGGGAAAGAATACTCAGCTCCCGTGTTCTCAGCCCCCGTGCTCTCAGCCCCACACTCAGGGATGCTTCCAGGCATGCAGATCCAAAATTATAGTATTATAGTATTATTTTATTATAACTATATATAGTATTATTATAAGAATTATTTAAAGGATTTATTTTATTTTATTTTAGAATGGTTTTAGCTGGGTGCAGTAGCTCAAGCCTGTAATCCCAGCACTTAGGGAGGCTGAGAAAAGAGGGTTGGAGACCAGCCTGGGCAACTTGGCAAGAAATAAATAAATAAATAAAAATAAATAAAAAATAGAATAGTTTTAGACTTACAGAAACATAAAGATAGTACAAAAAGTTTCCTTATCATCTATACCCAGTTTTTCCTATTGTTAGCAACCTTTTTTACTATGGTGCATTTGCCACAATAATCATATTTGCCACAATTTGCCACAATAATCATATTGATACATAATGATTAACCACAGTTCGTGTTTTATTTTTTATTTAATAATCATATTTGCCACAATTTGTCATAATAATCATACTGATACATTATGATTAACCAAAGTCCATGCTTTATTCAAATGTCCTTAGTTGTTTTCCCCGAAATGTCTTTTTTCTGTTTCAAAATCCCATCCAGGACACTCCATTACATTTAGTCGTCATGTTTCCTTAAATTCTTCTTGGCTATGACACTTTCTTAGACTTTCCTTGTTTTTGATGGCCTTGACAGTTTTGATGGGTACACAAAAGGCATTTTGTAGAATGTTCTTAATTAGGATTTATCTAATGTTTTTCTCATAAGTAGGCTGGGGTGATTGGTTTTAGGGAGGAAGATCACAGTTGTGAAGTGCCACTTCTAACAAATTGATTTAATAGATGGCATAAAAAAATCATAAAATGTTATCAATAATTATATCTGGGTAAGGAATTATAACTGTAGATAATTCTTTTCTTCTCTACATTTTCTAAATCATTTTTTTAAATATTTCACTAAAATCATTTTTTTAGGTCTTCAAAAGGAAAACAGGTAAAGAAAAGCCCTTAAACTATAGTTAAAAGTTGAACAAAAGTAGAAATATGCCCATCTGCTGTCCCTCCTTCCATGGACAGAAACGAGGATGGTTACACTTGTCCACCAGCTGCTGCCTCTCCTCCATGTCACTGGCAGCCATGCAATTGATTTGACAGCTGTTGAATGACTTCTGCATCTTGGCACATCCATTTAGGATAGGGCTTGAGAAGGCCAAACTATCAGAGGAGAATTGTAGCCCATGTTGATATCTTTCTTACATATGGATATCATGTATCTAATACTACTATTGATACAAAAAAGGAAGAATTTCAGCTCATTAAATCTCCTCTACATGGAGAGAAGCCCATGAACTATTAGGCGAAAAAAAAAAAAAATTGCAGAATAGTAAAAATATAAAGATATCATTTTTATAGAAAGATACAATTTATACATCACAATAAATGTACCATAGTAAAGAAGGATGCTAACAATAGGAAAAACTGGGTATAGATGATAAGGAAACTTTTTGTACTATCTTTATGTTTCTGTAAGTCTAAAACTATTCTATTTTTTATTTATTTTTATTTATTTACTTACTGCCAAGTTGCCCAGGCTGGTCTCCAACCCTCTTGCCTCAGCCTCCCTAAGTGCTGGGATTACAGGCTTGAGCTACTGCACCCAGCTAAAACCATTTTAAAATAAAATAAAATAAATCCTTTAAATAATTCTTATAATAATACTATATATACAGTTATAATAAAATACTACAATAATATAATTTTGGATCTATTGTTAGCATCCTTCTTTACTGAGCATACCTGAGTGTGGGGCTGAGAGCACAGGGGCTGAGTATTCTTTCCCCATGACTGCAAATGTCAGACACTGTACACACACACACACACACACACACACACACACACACACACACACACAAACATGCATTTTTTAAGTCTAGAAGGGTATGCATCAGTCTATAATTTCCTGAGAGAAAAAATTGAGAGAATTTGCTTTTTATTCTTTTTTTATACTTTCATATTGTATAAACTTGACCATAATAATCTTTTATTATTACCCAATAAAAAGGTTGTAAATAATACAGAAAAGCCCTAAGTCAAACATTAATTTATCTATAGAGTTAAATTAACCAATATATACAAAATAAGGCACAGTTCAAAACAATAGACCATAAAAAAGTAAGTTTCAATAAACTTCAAGTAGGGCAGACCGACATTAGAATTAAATGTCATTTTTCATGTTTGATTCCCTGTTTAAATTGAAATTAAATGAAGCTGGCTGTATTCCTTGCACATCTCTTTTCCCTTGGCTACCATTCTTTTAAGAAGGATGCTCATGACAAGCACTAACAGGGGAGATATAGGTTTCTCAGCCATAATTGAATTAGTTTGCTCAGGCCTTTCAAACAGCTGCAGTGTCTAAAAGCATCCAACTGTGAGGGTTCTACGCCTTCATGTTTCTTTGCTTTTTAACAAGCTGATTTGACACACATATCTTGAGAGAATCTATTAAGAAACACATCCAAGAGTCTAACCCAGAAGTGAAACCCTAAACCTCTTCACAGCCACTCAGAGAGTAAACACTGTGTTTCTCATAATTTTATTATTTACATACTTTACTTATGACCAAGATCACTGGGCATCACCCAGATTTGAAAAATGTCAGAGGTACTCAAATTTCCACCCAACTCAACTTCTTTGACCTAAAGCATTGCAAGTCTTTGTTGAAGCACAAATAAATATGCTGTCTTGAACAGAGAGTACATTTTATCCCTTTGTCCTCCATATTAATCTCAGCATAATGTTCTCAAAGGACATGCAGTGACAACTAAACTGACTTTTTTCCCTTTCATTGCCAAATTCTTAACTTTGAATATGATTTACTTGCCAGCCTGACTCTGGCAGATAAAGAAGGAAAAATCAAAGTATTTTCTCACCCATAAAAGAGTCTTTTGGGGACTCGGGCATCTTTTAATACAATTACCTGCTCTGTTTGAAGTCTACCACATATAAAACTGTATCTCCATATCAAGAAACTCTGCTACCTTATCTTCCTCACGCTGCCCATTTCCCTTACTGTTTTCACGGTTCCTTATAATTATGCTGACCAGTTGTCAGTCAGAAAACCTTTGAATCCACCTACAGCCTGCAGAGCCCCACTTGGAAACATCCTGCGTCCCTAGACTGAACCAGTGTAAATCTCACGTGTATTGATTTATGGTTTCTTGTAACTTCTGTCCTCCTCAACTATATATAACCAAGCTACCATTCAGCCATGGCGGGCACACGTTTTCAAGGCTTCCTGGGAATGAATGCCATGTCTTTCTCAAGATGGTCAGAAAAAAATCATCCTAAAATACTTTACAGAGTTTGGCATCTTTTTGTCAACAATAGCAAAAAAGAACACCAAGGAAATGAAGCCTTAAAAGGTAGTAGGTGTTGCTGAAGATAAGAGGATAAAGGAAGAATTTAGTGCATCTAGTACCTGATCCAAGGCAATCTTGAAATCATTTCAGAATATAAGGTCTTTGAGACATACAGTTCTGTGAGACATACAGTTCTATTTACTAACTTTTTTACTACTCATGGGAGGACAGAATAAAAAAAAGTAATTTATTAGAGAAATAGAGAGCTCAGGAAAAATCAGGCAGCTGTCCCTCATTTCAGATTGGAAATATCCTGCAAAACTGGACACTATTTGTGATTTGTTTACCCACAAGCAGTGTTTGGGATAGTTGAAGGGAGTTAAAGGAGAAAAGGAATCTAAAGGCATGGACTTTTGGAACACAGGTCCAGCACCTTGGGTCAATTAAGGGTCTGGAACACTTACTTATTCAGGGGCATGTAGGATCTGAGCAACTTGGATCATCAATATTCTAGTGAGACTAGAAAACCTAACATTATAGTTATGGATCATTTCAGATGCTCTTGATAAACTGAGGCATGTAAAACAAAATGCTGAAGAGCTGATCAAAGCTTCAGAAGGGCTTCTGATCTCCATGTGCAAGGAGGGGAAACTGTTCCTCCAGGTCCCCTGGATATCAACACTGGTAAGCGGATACTCGCTATAAATTCTAGCTCACCTCATTCAAGCAGCCATTCTGCACATCTACATTTGACATATTCAACAACATTCAACAAATATTTATCTGGGTGTTTACAATGCCATGGTCTTTCTTCCTTTCCAATCTATATATAAAAAGCCAAAAGAGGCTGGATTTTAAAAGATTAATAAACCACAAGTTCTTTCCTCAAGGACATTAAAATCTCCATGACAAAATGATCTGTTTTCATCAAACCAATTTCTTCCAAATCTCTTCCTCAAACTGTCTGAAAGATTATACTTCTGATTTCTAGAATGATGGCAGCAACGATAAAAGCATAATTCTTGGTACTTCTCAACTCTCCACACAAAAATTAAACAACTGACATCAAAACCAAAACCCATGGACAACATTCACTACAAAATTAGTTGAGAAAGTATCCTCTTGAATACAAAAATACAAATGGGTGTGGGTACAAACCACATACAAGAAAGACTTGCAGAGTCTCAACATCGCTGAAGAGAAAAAAAAAAAAAAAGCACAGGAAATTTACAAGATGACTAATGGGCCAGAGAACAGGGGAAGTCAAAGCAGCCAACAGCTTCCCACTGTAAATCCTGGCCTGCCAATTGGAGTACAGCAGCCAAAACTGGAAGGGTTTGCTCCAATTTTCAGGTGAGTGAGACAGGCTCACAGCAAAGTTCAAGGGCTAAACTCAAAACTGACCCTCCAGGACTCACATCTAAGAAAGGAACCCACACTGACAAGAAATTGCTGGGCGTGGAGTCAACCTTGAGCAGGATAGGGAAAACAGAAAAAAAGAAAAGCAAAAGTCCAGATAAAAGAGAAAGATGGGGAAAAGACAAGAAATCTTAGAAAATAAGCTACCATATTTTTTAACAGCTTTATAAACATATAGTTTAATTATCATAAATTCACCTTTTCTTTTTTTTTTTGAGTTGGAGTCTCACTCTGTCGCCCAGACTGGAGTGCAGTGGCCACTCCCGGCCACCGCAGCCTTGACCTGCTGGGCTCCGGCGATCTTTCCGCCTCAGCCTTCCAAGTAGCCGGAATTACAGGCGCGCGCTACCACGCCCGGCTAATTTTATGATTTATTGTAGAGATGGGGTCTCGCCAAGTTGCCCGGGCGGGTCTCGAACCCGCGGGCTCAGGCAATCCACTCACCTCAGCCTCCCAAAGGCGCGGGATTACAGGCTGAGCCACCGAGCCCAGCTAAATTCACCTTTTTAAAGCATACAATTCACTGGTTTTAGTATGTTTACAAAGCTGTGCCCATTGCCAATCACACTTCAATACCTTGACCCTATCCCCTTCCCCAATTCTGGCAAACACTGACCTAATTTCTTTATATAGGTTTGACTATTCTGGACATTATATATAAATATTCAAAAAACATAAGTATGCAGTCTTCTGTGACTGGCTTATTTATTTAAACAGTTTTGAAGTTCATCCATGTTGTTGCATGTATCAGTACTTCACTCCTTTTTACTGCCAAGTAATATTCCTCTGTACGGATATACCATATTTTGTTTATCTATTCATCACTTGATGGACATTTGAGTTATTTTCACATTTTGGTTATTATAAATACTGCTACAATGAAAATTCATATGTGAAAGCTTTTTTGCATAAATTTAGGGGGCACAACTGCAGTTTTGATACATGGATATATTGTGTAGTGGTGAAGTCTGGGCTTTTAGTATAACCATCACCTGAATAGTGTCAGTGAGTACTTACATAGAGTTACATCTACATTTCTCTTGGTTAGATACCTAGGAGTGAAACTGCTGAGTTATTTGGTAGCTCTATGTTTAACCTTTTGAAGTACAGCCAGACTGCTAAGCAAAGTAGCTGCACCATTTTACATTCCCCTCAACAGTGTATGAGGGTTCCAATTTCTCCTTCTCATCAACACTTGTTATTATCAGTGTTTTTGATCACAGCTGTTTCGGTAGATGTGAAGTAGTATCTCATTGTGATTTTGATTTGCATTTCTCTAATGACAAATGATGTTGAGCATTGTTAACATATTTATCATCATTTGCATATATTCTTTGGAAAAATGTCCATTCAAATATTTTGCCCATTCTTTAATTGGATTATCTTTATTGTTAAGTTGTATGAATCCTTTACATATTCTGTTTTACAAGTCCCTTCAGATATATGATTTACAAATATCTTCTCCCATTCTGTAAGTTGGTTTTTCACTTTCTTGGTGGTGAAAACTAAAAACACAAGTTTATAATTTTTATGTAATCCAACTTGTCAATTTTCTCTTTCCTCCTTTGTGTTTTTGGGGTCATATCTGAAAAATTCATTGACTAATCCGAAGTCATGATTATTTACGCTTATGTTTTCTTCAAAGAGTTTTAATTCTTACATACAGATCTATAATGTACTTGAGTTAAATTTTGTGGTGTGAAATAGGGTCTAAAATCATTCTTTAACATTTAAATATCCAGTAATCTCATCACTATCTGTTGAAAAGATAATTAATTCTCTATTGAATTGTTTCAACACCCTTGTCAAACATCAATCGAGGATAAATGTAAAAGTTTCTTTCTGGACTCTCAATTCTGTTCTATATGTCTACCACACTTCCTTGATTACTGTAGCTTTGTAGTAAATTCTGAAATTGGGCAGTGTAAGTCCTCACACTTAGTTCATATGTTTCAAGATTGTTTGGATATTCTAGGTCCCTTGGCCTTACACATAAACATAGAATCAGCTTGTCAATTTTTCCAAAAATGCAGCTGGAATTCTGACAGGGATTCCATGGAACCTGTAGATCAATTTGAGAATGACATTTTAACAATATAATGCTTCTAATCTATAAACATAGGATGTCTTCCCAGGTAGTTCAAGTGACTCAATTTTAAAATCAGAAAATAATGGCAAAGTTCACAACGTTCTTCAATGTTTTCTTATGTGTGTAGTTTTCATCGTACAAATCTTGTACTTCTTTTGTTAAATTTAATTCTATTTTATTCTTTTTGATGTTATTATGAATAGAACTGTTTCCTTTTTACTTTTGTATAGAGTCTTTTAATGTAGTTTCTGTATCCTGCAAATTCGCTGAACTCATTTATCAGTTGTAATAATTTTTTTAGTTGCCAGGCTGGTGGCTCAGTCTATAATCCCAGCACTTTGGGAGGCCGAGGTGAGTGGATTGCCTGAGCCCGCGAGTTCGGGACCCACCCGGGCAACTTGGCGAGACCTCATCTCTACAATAAATAAATAAATAAATAATTAGCCAGGCATGGTAGTGCGCGCCTGTAGTTCCAGCTACTTGGAAGGCTGCGGCACAAGGATTGCCGGAGCCCAGCAGGTCTAGGCTGCGGTGGCCAGGAGTGTGGCACTGCACTCCAGTCTGGGCAACAGAGTGAGACTCCAGCTCAAAAAAAAAATTTTTTTTAGTTGATTCTTTTGTATTTATACTACATACAAGAATGTGTCTTTCGTGAAGAGAGACAGTTTTATTTCTTCCTTTCCAATCTATGTATAAGAAGCAGAAAGAGGCTGATGTGAACATCAAAAGTGTTAAGAGCCAGATGGAAATTTCAGGTCTCAATAATTTCATCTAGAGCATATATATGTACAAATATATGTATAATATTTACATACAGTTAAATATATAATATTTATAGATGATTTTTCAGAAAGAACTACTGGTCAGTTATCAGAATGTATACATATATTCATACAAATATGTGAATTTTCTTAAGGCTAGAAATGTATATACCAGAATCTCTACAATATTCATATTAGAGTGATGACTGGTTGTGAAGAATTTTTTTCTTTTTTGCTCGATACCTTTAAATTTTTTGTACAATAAAATTCCAATTTTAAATTTATATTCATTTGAAACAGTGTGTTCTCACTTCTTCCCAGGAAGTTCAAGTGACTCAATTTTAAAATTGAAAAATGATGGCTGAGTTCACAATTACTTTGTTATTCCATTTCAGCAGTCCATTTTGAATCAATTCCTTTCCAATGTAGATTTATTCATAGACTCTTTAGGGTTTTTTTTTCCCCTTTGAAATACCCTAGCTAATAGATAATTATTGGATTTCTCCTGATGTTTTGCAAATTAGTTTAGTTCATTCCACAGTCTGATGCAGACTAACCCTTGATGAAGCTCCACAGTAAAATGAAACAAAAAATTCTAAATATAATTTCAAGGAACAGAAACACCTATCTCCTTAATTCCTGTATATTCTATTGTCAACAAAGACCTTCAAGGAGGCAATATATTTTCTCAGTAATTCCAGCTTCTCCGCAGACGTTTATGTTATTTCAATTAATAAAGTTAGCAAACCCATTTCTAGATGGCTATAAAAGTTCCTTCTACTCTTAGGATGTTAAGATACTAGTGCTAATGTATACTTGCCCAGTTATGCCACCTCTGAAGAAAATGAATTTGAATGCAAAACTTCTTTTAAAATGTTCTGACCCACTTAAGAGAAGTTTTCAAGAACTTCTCCAGCTGTAGGATGTTTTAATTTGCTCAAAAATGTGTTCGTTTGTTTATCTTATCCTGATTTGCCACTTACCTTAAAACTCAATTGCCTGCCTTATACAAGGAAAATAACAGCACTGTACTGCTTTAAGATTCAACTAAGTTAAGTTAATGTGCTCATGATAATCACTCAATAAATGGTAGCTATAATTAGTAATATTTAATGCATTTTCATCACGTCGCATTTAAAAGCTTTCTTATATCATGATCATCTCCTCCTAAAAGTTTGTATGTGGTCAGACTACCCTCTACTTATCAGCGTAAACCACACCTACCACCATGCACACAGTAGTCCAGCTGTGGACACACCTCAGTAGTATGCAAATGTCAGGACAGCATTCTTCTGTCTCCTTCACCTCAAAGCTAACCCTTAAATATCACAGCCCATCACCCTTATGAATTATGCCCCAAATAAACCAGAAGCCAATGGAGACCAGAGGTCAAAACTATAAATAAACTCTACACATGCTATATTTGCTTAAGAAGATGGGTCAGGGCACACTGCACAAAATTAACACCGCTTACAAGCAGATCTATATTTGGTCACCGAGAAATTAAACATCTTTTTTTTTTTCAGAGATACCACATGGAAATAAAAAGTGAAAATAACTACTTTACAAATACTGAAGGGGAAAATTCATAACCTATATTTCTAAGCACAGATATAAAATATTTCAATTAATTTCAAATGACAGACATTTCACACAGACTACAAGTCCAAGTGACAAAGGGTATACCAGAACACAGAGATAAAGAAGCCAAAAGTGCCCTAACATCATGCCACATACTTTACAACAAATGCTTTAAATGCTCTTTTCCACAACAGCTTCTTTGTTTTACTCAGCCTAAAAGACAAGCATATATAAGAACTATGACAATATTTCAAATTCTGATATAGATAACTAGAGTAAAATGAAATACATAATTCCATTCTTTCCTCCTTTACACAGTAATGTAATAAAATGGAACTAGTTACCACTTAGTATGAAATAAAAGGTCTCATGTAAAACCCAATTAACACTCTCATTATGTCTGCCCCATGGGTCTTTGATATCTTTCTCAAAAACCACAAACATTTGGGGGAAAGGACTCTTCCCAAAATACTTCAATGGCAGGGACCACTTGATCAAAGTATTTGAAAGAACAATGCAGAGATTGTGATATGAGCTGTAGCGGAGACCCCTACTTATTGAGTCAAGCAACTACAGGATGCTGACAGAGCCTTTTAAGTCTCTTAGGACTCAAAAAGCAGATTCAGAACCAGTTCGCTAGGTAAATAAATACCCAGAACTGGCCTCCTTATTGAGTACCAGTTATTTTATAGAAGGATGATCTGGATTAAGCCAAATACCAGAAGGTGATCAAGTGTTTATATTCAGTGAGCATCAAATATATCGAATATTCTATTTTCAAACCTCAAACACTATCTACTCAATTTTTGCCAGCATCTGTGTTAATTAAACCTATGACCACATGTGTAGTTATGCTATTTTAAGAAAAAAGAGGCCAGACTACTAGTCTTAAGAGGACAGAGTTCCTTCTGGGCATCATTGCATGAAACACTTGTTATTACACTGTTATATAACCTGATGCTTCATCGGTGTATGAATACTGATTCATAGTATCCCAGGCCTATACTCCACAGCGGTTTGGTTCCTGGAGCATCTCACTTCAATGGTTACAAGGCTTCCTTGTTCCCTATAGGATCTCAAATGACAAGAACTACACATGATTCTCTTTTTTCTTTTTCTAGTGCTTCTTCTATACATGGTTTCTCAGCTGGGCTTCCACAATGTCAAGAGGGGTTTCACAAGAGATTGAGCTGAGAGTAGGAAAAAAAAAAAAAAAACATCATTTCTTAAACTTCACATGTTCCCTCTGATGCCTTTGCTTGCAGTGATGTGAAGTGATCAAGCAACTCCCTCACCAATTAGAAATTTTACTCCTTTATGGCAGTGCAACATTACAACCACATTCATGTGGTTGAGTTCATTCTCAATTTTTGACATGACAGCAGAAGGATGCTAAGCCTAAGCCACTGAACAATCCTGAATGAGTACTGGATGATATCACAAAAATAGCTGGCTTTGTTAAACAAAGACTAGTTCATTCTGCAGAAATTCTTGGCAAAGAGTACATAAATGTTCTCCTACATGCAGAAAGCTGGGGGCATAGCAGATCAAGAGTTTTCAACCAAATAAACTGAAAGGTGAATTACCCACGAAATTGGACTAAGAAGTCCAGATCACATCCTATAAGCAAAAGGAGCCACCTATTGAAATTTTTTTAGCGTACTCAAGTGATGGAAGTACTTTAGGATGATTCATGGGACTGAGCAAGATCAATTAAAACATGTGAGAGAGAGAGAGAGAGAGAGAGAGAGAGTGAGTGTGTGTGTGTGTGTGTGTGTGTGTTGGAGGGAGGGTGTGCAGGAATGTTGGTGTGTGTTGCACGTTATGTGTATAAGAGGTGTGTGTGTATGTGTCTATGTGTGCCTGTGTTTTGTATGGAGGAAGGGTATAGGAGATGGTGTGTAGGTGTGCTCTGTGTGGGTGTGTTGGTGTGCCATATATGTGCATAAGTGTATGTGAAGAAGAAGTGAAAATAGAGGAAGGTAGATCGGTTAGGATGCTATGTCAATATTCCAGATATGAGGTGATCTTAAAACTAGGGATTTAGAACTGAATAGGAAAAACAACATTCGAAGGCCATTCAAACTCAACAAAGTGAAGATTATATAAATGTAAGATCAGAAAGAAAGAATCAGTGATAAAATATGAGGCTTGAGGTTAGATCACTAAATTATTATCATAAATTGATATGGGAATTTCAAGAGAAATACTCAAGACCTAAAAAGGTGAACTGTTTTGCATATACTGAGTTTGGAGTGACAGAAGACATTCAGTTGTAGACATGTACCAGTGCTGGTGGCTGGTAAGCTGTGGAGTACTAATGATAGTGCAGAGAATGGGTGACACTAGAAAAATACTAGAACTAAACTGCCAGTGCAGTGATTAAGTTGTCTTCAAAAGTAAGTTCATATAGACATACCATCTGAGAATACTTCTAGTCTCATCATTGTTTACTTTAATAATTAAAACTGCACTTGTGAGCATATAAATATTAAATAAAAGACCCTCAAATGTGGTACTAACAAACAGTAATAAAGTATGTATAACACTAACACAAATTTATTCCGTTTCATAGATTTATTTACAGGCTTTTGGCTTTTCAAGTATTTTTCTTATATTAACTTACTTTTCTTTTGTCATTATTCTGTGAAAAAGACCACAAAATTTCTTTGAATCAAAAATACAAAGGCTAGGCTGTATTTAGAGGACAATTTATTAGGGTAAAAAGTTTTATTTAATCACCTCCTGATATTTTATGGTTTTGTAAAAACCCCTGAACTAAAAATAATCTTAACTATTAATTCATGTTATCTCTGGCAACATGAATAAAGTATTCCATCAAAGACTAAAGATGACAGTCCACACAAATATCAAGTTCCTTCTTGGCTATTTTAAAGAAAAGCATAACTACTTTATGAATCAAGGGTCAAAGGACTTAGCCAAATGACTCACTAGAAATTGTACAATACTCTTTGACTTATAACATAAATTAGGAAGCACATTCCTTATAGAAAGCAAACTTTTTTTAAAGTTAAACAAATAGTATAAAACCTATATCAAAGAATCAAAATGGCTACACTTTGATATAAATACTGTGGCATTCTTTCCTTTACTATCTTATTCTGTAAGAAGCATAATTTGTATAAATAAAAAGTAATCACTGGTTCATTGGTAGTGACAAGTATAACATACTAAGATAATATGCTAACAAGTAAACCAGATGTGGAACATGTGGGAACTCTGTACTATCTTCATAACTATTCAATAAATCTAAAGCTACTACTCTGAAAGGGAAAACATCCTTTAAAAAAGTAATCATCATACTTTTTTTAAAAGAAAGATTATATTTCACATAATTTCACAAACCATTTATTCAACAAATATGTATCAAACAAATGGGTGCTCAGCTCTGTACAATTTACAAAGATAACTAAATGCTGGTGTCTGAGACATCAGCTCCCTCTAATTTCCAAACTGCAGCAATCAAGGAGCTTTAAGTCTGCAATCAAGGAGCTTAAAGTCTAGCAGAGAAGAAATGAGACCCAGGGGCATGGAAAGAGCAATACACAAAAACCCATAAAGCAACTTTTTTCCCTCCACAAGCACCCCTGGAAACCTATTCCACCAGGCTAGATCTTCCTCCAGCCCTGGATTAAATCTAAGACAGGCCCCATGGTTAGGTGCCATGTGTTGGATCATAAAAAGTCCTTAAAAGAGTCTCCATTTGGTAATTAAATACCTAGTCCATGTAATAACCAAGCTCTGGACTTCGTTCAAAAAGAGAGTGTCATCCCCTGTCCCCTTCCACTGGTTTAGGCCTGCTGCAGGCGAGAGGACAGACTCAGTTTCCTTTCTTCACTTGTTCAGCCCCTGTCCCCTACTGGCTGACAAACAGTTGCTTCTGACCTCTGAGGGAACTAAAGGGGCAGGGAAAGTCAAACTGACCTGAAAATATCTACGCTGGTTTTCTGTGTGCAGATGTTCATTGCAGCCTGCTGCCCTCATAGGTGGGGTCTCTGCCCCATCCTTGAAAAGCCCAAATGCACCTTCTCTGGGTAGTCACTTATAATGCCACCCAGTACCTCTGGCCCACTGTCAGCAGGAAGGAAGTTACTTCGAATCCACCATCCTCTAATCTCTGCCACTGGTATGGCTCACACAGCGTAACCGATCACCAAGCCTCAGAGCCGGTATGCCAGACTATCCTTGCTGCCATCTCGCTGGGACAGGGCTCACAGCACACTAGCACTTGCCCTAGAGACATCACCTCCTACTTTCCAAATCTTCTCGCAGTCTTATTTAGAGGCTGAAGGTGGCTATGGAGCTGACATCCCCCAGATTGTGTCTCATTTGGAAGGGGTAACATGACCCTTTGGAGCATGAGAGTGGTATGTACATAGAACCTCAGCTCAAACTGAATGTTATCTTATCATTCTGCTGAAATTACAACACTAGATAGAAAATAGGACCTATCAAAAGAAAAGCTCTGTATGGTTTCAGAATAAGATCCTGCTTCTACCTTAGGGGCTCAGGATAGGTTTAATTAAGGGCCTTCATTGTGAAGAACAGGGAGAAGGGGAAACAGGTACAGGAAGTGGGCATGCATGAAAAGATGTGACCTCCTTCAAGGAATAATCAATTGTGTTTTGTTTTCCACATAGGAAAGAGTTAAGATATGGAAACCTATGTTAACTGGTAGTAGTTATTCTTATTCCAGTGATCATGTGCTATCAATATTATAAATGAATGCCTCAGATGGCTGCTTGGCTTTTTACCTTTTAATGCCAACTCTATTGACTGACAGATAAGCTCAGAAATCTGACAGACCTAGGCTCAAATCATGCCAATTACTAGTTATGTGACCTTCAGTAAGTCACATAATTTCTTCCACATATTTCAATGTGATAATAATACTAATATCAACATAGGATGGTTGTTAAAATTAAATGGAAGTGAGTATAAATCACAGTATATGAAATATAATGTATTCTCTGTATATGTTAACTAAATTATTATTTATCATTGTTGATGACTAAAAACCAAACATTTCTCCTGCAATCATAAAATATTAGACCTGGTAAGAACTGACTTGAAAATCATCTAGTGAGATTCATTTGAAATTAAGGTAATATAATTTCCAAAAATGTTTAATCCAACCAAGGTTTGAGGGCTTGTTTTTTTGCCAATATCAGTACAAAGTCCCAGAGACACAACATTGAGTATGCCATGATATCTATCCTTACTTTTGGGAATTACAGAATATCAAGATAAATTGTAATAAAATGTGTGAAAAGACCTGGTTAAATAAGAATCCAGATGGAGGGATAATTACTTCTCCTGCCAGAAAGGAGATGGATCGGGGACAGTTACCTGCAGCATGTGGCATTTGAGCTGGACCCTAAAGGACACGTAGAACTTGCCAGGTGAACAAGGGCAGAAGATTTCTAGCAAATGAAAGATCCTCAACAATGAAAGACACACTGAGCTATTTGGTCAAAATGTCTTGTTAATTAGTCCAACAGGTCACTAATAAGTGCGAATAATCTGTCTCAGAAGGGCCAGCTCTGCTCACACTTTCTTTCAAAAGTTTGTCTTTTCTCCATTTTTGAACTCACAGATATTCTAAAAGCTCCAAGTGCTATGTTTGAATTTTCTTTATTTACTCCTTACTCCCTGCTGCAACTCCCTCCCACCCCCCAAATAAACCCACATAGACCTTGTTCCTATCACAGCAGCAGTTATGGTCATGATAAAAGTACACCAAACACTGAAACCAAACCACACACACACACACACACACACACACACACACACACACAATGGAGATTATATAACTCAAAGTACATTTACAGTAATTCCAATTGAATATGACTTTACTTAGCCCCTTTACTATAAGCAACCAATTTTTACAATGGCCTCAGATAATTACATAAGAAAGTTGTGCTGGGAGTTATTTTGCCGGTCAAGTTCTGTTGCAATCTAAGACATGTTTTTAAGCAATCATTCGGCCTCTTTATAGTTCGGGCCTCTTCCCATTCCAGTGCTGGAGGAGGAAAAAAAGTTGTTGAAGTCTTATGCAACATTCTCACCCCTAGTCTGGATTTCTGTCTAACAATGTGTGTATCTAGTTAAGATCACAAATTTTTACCAACTTCTTAGTTTTAGTAATCTATTACTAGTTTTAAAAAATACAGAAGGCAAATGTCTAAGTTTGAATTAGACTTACCTCTAAGTTAAGCAGAAAACAGAATTTAAAATAATATTAAATGAGGACAAATACTCTTTCAGATATTCTAATAGATGTATTTCTTAAATTAAGACAGGAAATGAATGAGTACCACATAGTAGTTTAAGGGCTTATAACAATGTATAGTCTTCCAAAAGCTGAGGCTTGAGTAGACAACATGCATTAACTATGGTCTCCCAGTCATCACCATTTGGTACATGGTGATATATGTGAAACTCCCAAATTGCATTAAATTCAAATATCTTCATGGAGTGCTTACTATGTGCATGTTCCATATTACATACTACGGGAATATAAAAATAGATCACGTAATATAATGTCTCTAGTCAGGGTTGATAAGACACACACAAAAAACCACAGTAGAATGCCAAATATGCTAAGCGCTGAAAGAACATTATACCACTAGCAGAGATTAGAGTTTCCAGAAGCATCAGAAGGCCTCATGCAGGAAGTGGCATTGGAGCTAAATGCTAAAAAGAAGAGCAGGATTTCACTGGGCAGAAATGAGAAAACTGTGAACGAACACAAAGAAAGAGGGGAGGGAAGAAAGGAGAGGGAAGAGGGCAAGTAACAACATGTCTTGGCAGAGAGAGGATAGGCCAGAGAATGTCAGACAGCCTGGATCTAGGAAATTCCTCAGTGGTATACTAAGAAGTTAGATGCCGCAGGCTACCATAAGGGGTGAAGGATTAGCACCAGGCAGAGCAGTGGAAATAGGAATGAGCAAAAGATGTTTCTTTTCTGAGACACATTTGACCCCAGAGAAGTGGTAATGAGTGTTCACCAACCGTAGCTAGCCTTCTGCATACATGGTCTCTGCAATCTAGAGTGCCATAGAGGTAGTTGAAATATAGGTTACTTTATGGTATTTAAATCATCAGTCCATACTCGAAGTCAGCATACATATTAGCTTTTAAAAGACTTGAGTGTATTTTTAGAGTGTGACATCATGAAGTCAACAAAATCTACTCGTGTATCTTCCCTTCTATAGATTCAGACTACGTGAACCTCAAGTGGGGATTTGTCAAGGTAAATAAGCAGAAATTCAGAAGTCCTTAAAGCAATCTGAAATGCAGACACTTCAAAAGTGTTTTCAAGAAGATAAACAGGAGTCACAATCAGATCTCTATTAAAGTTTTCCAGAACATAATCAGATATTACAGATTTTCAAATAATCCCACACAATTATGCTTCCTGTGATCCTTGTGAATTCCACCCAACAATAATTTAACAAGTTATGCTTAATATAGTGGGATATGCAGATGCCATGGGGAGAAGGGGACGAGTTATCCTAGAAAACATTAAAGCAGGAAATTATTCAGGGGGTAAGGGTGAACAAATTCTAGAGAAGAAATGTACTCTCTATAAGAGCTGAAAGATGCTGTTAGAAAACAGAGCTTGAGTGAACAGAAAATGCAAAGTGAAACAGAGCTTGAGTGAACAGAAAATGCAAAGTTATTAAAGTGAAAATGATTTAAGCAGATTTGCACAGGGTTAACAAGAGCCCAGGTTTGGATGGTTAGGCACAGCGGACAAATAAAAACATCTCTCTCCTTTTAAAATTCAGAGAATTACTTATCAATGGACACACTACTCAATTATCTACAAGGAAATGCTAATCTCCACAGCTCTTTTTTTTTTTTGAGTTGGAGTCTCACTCTGTCGCCCAGACTGGAATGCAGTGGCCACTCTCAGCCACCACAGCCTCAACCTGCTGGGCTCCCGGCGATCCTTCCGCCTCAGCCTTCCAAGTAGCTGGAACTACAGGTGCACGCTACCACACCTGGCTAATTTTTGATTTATTGTAGAGATGAGGTCTCACCAAGTTGCCCAGATGGGTCTCGAACCCGCGGGCTCAGGCAATCCACTCACCTCAGCCTCCCAAGGCCCGGGATTACAGGCTGAGTCATCGAGCCCGGCTATCCTCCACAGCTCTTGCTAAATTTGTTTCCAAGTTTCTTTTGGAGAAATGTTAACAGGAGAACAACAGGGTGGCACCACCAAAGCACAGAAATTTGAGGTGCTTCTCACTCACTATGGCATAGATGATGTCTCCACAGTGACAATAAAACAAAGTATCTTCTTGCAAATAAAGAAAGCCTTTTCTGATCTTGTAGCCACATGTAATCCTTGGAATCCTTGATGTATTTGGTTTTATTCTCTTCTATCCCATTTCTAGTCTCCCTAACTGTGTGATTTTATCCCCCAACTGAGTTAACAAAAGTCCCTGAAGATAGGAGTTGGGTCACACTCATTTTTGCAACCCCTGAAGGAAGGGAGAGTCCTCAGTAATTTCTTATTGGATTGGAAACTCTGTTACTAAACATTTCCTTGGAGTATATTTACACATGCTTTCCTGTTACACAATGTTCTATGACAAGAACTCCAGAATAATTATTTTCTCTAAGAACAGTCAAACTTCAAAGGAACACTAATGATATTCGATTGGTTGTGTGTACAGTCTTGGAAGAAAAACACGATATGAATCTTCACATTATAAAGTGGGCAAAGAAAAAGTCTCTGATAAAATATGTTTACAATAAAACGATTTTAGGCTTAAAAATGCACCTCATAGCCGGGCTCGGTGGCTCAGCCTGTAATCCCGCGCCTTTGGGAGGCCGAGGTGAGGGGATTGCCTGAGGCCACGGGTTCGAGACTCGCCTGGGCAAGTTGGCGAGACCTCATCTCTACAGTAAATCAAAAATTAGCCGGGGGTGGTAGTGCACGCCTGTAGTTCCAGCTACTTGGAAGGCTGAGGCGGAAGGATCGACGGAGCCCAGCGGGTTGAGGCTGCGGTGGCTGCGAGCGTGCCACTGCACTCCAGTCTGGGCAACAGAGTGAAACTTAAACTCAAAAAAAAAAAAAAAAAAATGTACCTCATTTCCTTTAGTATTAAGAATAAGGAAGTATTTTTATTTCTTTATACACACACACACACACACACACACACACACACAAACACACACACACACACACATACACAGACACACACACATTTTTTTTTTTTTTGAGACAAGATTTCACTGTGTCACCCAGGCTGTAGTACAGTGGCACTATCATGGCTCACTGTAGCCTTGCACAGGCTCAAGCAATCCTGCTGCCTCAACCTCCCTAGTAGCTGGGACTACAGGAGTGCACCACTCTGCCCAGCTGATTTTTCAATTTTTTGTGGAGACAGTGTCTCACATTGTTGTCCAGGCTGGTCTTGAACTCCTGGCCTCAAAGAATCCTCCCGCCTTGGTCTCCCAAATTGTTGGAATTACAGGTGTGAGCCACTACACCCGGCCAGAAAGTACTTTAAAAGTGACAGCTTTTTAGCAAAAGACAACCATGTGCTAAATCTATAAAAGATATTTGTTTTAAAGTTAATAACTGTGACTAAATCACTAGTATTAGGATGAATACATCACTTATGTTTTTTGTTTTTCCATTTCATCAAATGTTCTACAAATTCATTTTCTGCCCCATACATAATATACAAAGATTGTGTACTCAAATGCAAATTTAGTGTATTAAATGTCACGTTTAATGTCACCTATTCTAATACACACAAACCTTGTTCCAAAAGGCTAATATTGCTGACCCATATTGTGAAATATTGAACAAAGATGAGTTAATCTGCCTCCCAATCTCATAAAGTTTCTTGTCCTGCAGTGGCTTCCTAAATTCAAGCCACTATCTATGCCATAGTGAGTGAGAAGCATCTCAAATTCCTGTGCTTTGGTGGTGCCACCCTGTTGTTCTCCTGTTAACATTTCTCCAAAAGAAACTTGGAAACAAACTTAGCAAGAGCTGTGGAGATTAGCATTTCATTGTTTTTCAAGTTTTTCAGTTTAAAAAAAAAATACAGTGCTAGAAAACACTGTGGTGAAAAAAAAATCAAAATAATTCAGGCTTGAATTTAGGAAGCCACTGCAGGACAAAGTCAGAGTGTCTTCTTTCTTTCTCATAACAAAAATTAGAAGCTGTAACACAAAATCCCAGATACCAGCTCATTTATCTCCATCATAAAATCTTCTGAAAAGCATCTTTGTATCAGGCAAAAAGTCATTATTCAAATGGAAAATTAATTTTGAACCACAGAAAAAACTGAAAGTTCATTTTAAAATATTAAGAATTTCTACTAGAAATCTTTCATTATCAAAAAAATCCTTCCAAAATTCAATTTTTTACAATATTTAAATCCATCTTTTAAAAAGCTGCTGTACCTCTGTTACATGTTTCTCAAATTACCTTTTATAATTATGCCAGGAAGACTGTGGAAAGGACTTCTCTGGGCATTTATGTTAAAGATAATATCCACGTAACATTTATCCTAGTAAAAATGGGGACTTAGGGAGAAAAGAAAATCCTCAATGCACTTTTAAATGTAACAGAATATTTAGGATTATCTTTACTTTGATAATGTGTCTATATAAGCAAAATAGAGAATTAAATCAATTAATTAGCTACTTTGGGATCTTTTTAAAAATAAATTTTGCTTTAGTTTTTCATTAGTATGTATTTCAATCAAGTACTTAGCTACTTTTGGATTTTTAAAAAAAAATAAGTTTTGCTTTAGTTTTTCATTAGTTTGCATGTCTGGTCACCATCTGTTTGTCAATTCCTCTTTAGTGTATCTTATGGTTTTTATTTAAATTAAACTTCAAAAAATTTTAGAATTTTGGAGCTGCATTCCATACTAGTTAGGCTAAATGACTCAGGAGACAAAGAAAACATAATGACATTATACCAGTTAGCCTTGGTGGGAAAAGTTTCAAAAAGCAGCAATTCTCTAAACTGGAAACGATAAACATTAGCCCAAAGTTCTCACAAATTAGGTCTAAATAGAGAATTGCTATTTGCTTTCCATCGATAGAAAGTTGCTATAGCTATATTATATCTACATTAATTTTTAACTTACATAGTTAAAGACCTCTATATATTTAAGCATTTCTTCTCTGATTAAAGCAAACTGGTAAGTTTTCAAGAAATGTCTCAGTAAGTTGCCACGTAACTTATTTCCAAAAGTATGATAACATGTATTTTTCACCCAGTTATTCCAGCAGTAAAAATACAAGGAAGCACTGTTTCTAACAACAGATGGTTTGTTAGGGTCAACACCTTGCTACAGAAATTAAAATGTATTTTAAGAAAAAGAGAGAGTTTTCTCTTTAAACTGAGGGAATGGGCTGCAGTAAAAGGAAAGAAGGAGATTAAATAACACAGTCAGAAGAGATTAAATAACAAACTAAAGCAGGTGAAGACATCAATCAATTCCAGACATGTTAATTCCTCTACTGATTTTAGGTATTGAAGGCAGGAAAGAAAGACTTCTCTATAAGTCTGTAAACAAAAACTTCCATTATAGAGTAACTTTACAGCTAGTCTTCTGTTTAGTCTTCATTTTAAGGTCTTCCTAATATAGTGCCTTTTAAGGTCTTTGCTCTACTTTTAAGTTACAGGTTTAAATCTCTCTTGATAAAAAGTAATTTTTTAAAATAATGGATGGGCTAGGTGGAGAATGGGAAATTATTGTCCACTGGGTATAGTTTCAGTTTTGCAAGATGAAAAGAGTTCAACAGACTACATAACAATATGAACTCACTTAATACTAGTGAGTCATACACTTAAATATGGTTAAGGTGGTAAATTTTATAATATGAGTATTTTACCACAATTTGAAAAAATGATGGATGGAGAATTGCTCCTCCAAAAAATTATTTAATAAATTTAAAATATTTTAATAATATTGGATTCTTTTTTTTTTTTTGAGTTGGAGTCTCACTCTGTCACCCAGACTGGAGTGCAGTGGCATGCTCCTGGCCACTGCAGCCTCGACCTGCTGGGCTCCGGCAATCCTTCCGCTCAGCCTTCCAAGTAGCTGGAACTACAGGCACATGCTACCACACCCAGCCAATTGCTCAGGCAATCCACTCACCTCGACCTCCCAAAGTGCTGGGATTACAGACTGAGCCACTGAGTCCGGCCATTTATAACTGCTTTTTAAAAACTGCAATCCCTATCAAAATTCCAGTGATGTTTGTCACAGAAATAGAAAAAAAAAAATCTTAAAATGCATATGGAACCACAAAAGACCTGGAATAGCCAAAGCAATCTTGAACAAAAAGAGCAAAGTCAGAGGCATCACACTACCTGGTTATGAAATCTTACTACAAAGCTACAGTAATCAATACAGCATAGTACTGGCATAAAATTAGACATACAGACCAATGGAATAGAACAGAAACCTCAGAAATAAACCCACATACTTAGGGTTAATTTTCTTTTTTTTTCTTTTAAAAATGTCGGGGTACAAGTTAGGATTGGGTACATAAGTAGTTTACATACAGGTGAAGTTTGGGCCTCCCGTTGAACCTTGCTTTGCCTGGATTAGGTGCTAAGAGAACGCAGTGAGGAAAGGACAATCTTCAAATGGATGGTGCTGGGAAAACTGGATATCCGTATGTCGAAGAATGCATTTAGACTTTTCTCTCATACCATATACAGAAATCAACTCAAAATGGATTAAATTCTTACACATAAAACCTGACACTGTAAAACTACCACAAGAAAACAGGGTAAAAGCTCCATGACATTGGTCTAAGCCATGATTTTTTTCTAATATGACCCCAAAAGCACAGGCAACAAAAGCAAAAACAGACAAATGAGATTTAATCAAATTTAAAAGCTCTTGCATAGCAAATGAAACAATCAATAGCATAAAGAGACAATCTATGGGATGGGAAAATGTATATTCTCTTAGCACCTAATCTAGGCAAACAATACATCTGATAAGGGGTTAATATCCAAAATACATAGGAAACAACTCAATAGTAACACTACAAACGATTTGATTTAAAAATAGACAAAGGACTAGAACAAACATTTCTCAAAAGAAGACATACAAATGGACAAAATTATATGAAAAACACTCATTAATAGTCAGAAATATACAAGTTAAAACCACAATGCCTCACACCTGTTAGAATGTCTATTACCTAAAAGATAACTGTAACGAGGATGTGGTAAAAAGGTGGGAAAGTAAATTAGTACAGTCACTATGAAAAACAGCACGGAGCTTCCTCAAAAAAATTAAAAATAGTACTACCATGTGATCCAGCAACCCCACTCCAGGTATATATCCAAAGAACTTATCAGTCTGTTGAAGAGACATCTACATTCTCATGATCATTGCAGCACTATTCACTCAGTATGTTGAAGAGATATCTACATTCCCATGATCACTGCAGCACTATTCACTACAACCAAGATATCCACATTTACTTAAATGTCCATTAACAGATGAATAGATAAAGAAAATGAGGCATATATACACAATGGAATACTATTCACCCTTTTAAAAGAAGCAAATCCTGTCATTTTGTACAGGATGAATGAACTTAGAGGATATAATATTAAATGAAATAAGCCAGACACAGAAAGACAACTACCACATGATCTCACGTATATATGAAATCTAACACATTCTAATTCATAGAAGTAGAGAAAAATGGTGGTTACCAGAGGCTTCGGTATGGGAGAATTGGGGAAATTTTAGTCGAAGGGCACAAATTTTCAGTTTGGAGGAATAAGTTCAAGAGACTTGTACTTCATAAGAGTTCGCACACGCCGGGCTCAGTGGTTCAACCTGTAATCCCGCGCTTTGGGAGGCTGAGGTGAATGAATTGCCTGAGTCCACAGGTTTGAGACCCACCTGGGGAACTTGGCGAGACCTCATCTCTACAATAAATCAAAAAAATAGCCGGGCATGGTAGCGCGCGCCTGTAGTTCCAGCTGCTTGGAAGGCTGAGGCAGAAGGATCGCTGGAGCCCAGCTGGTCAAGGCTGCTGTGACCAGGAGCGTGCCACTGCACTCCAGTCTGAACAACAGAGTGAGATTCCAATTCAAAAAAAAAAAAGAGTTCACACCACAAAAAAAAGGTAGGTGTGTGAGGTGAGGTAGTAGCTTGATTTAGCTATTCCACAATGTATACAACATGTATCAGAACATCATGTTTTATACCATAAATGTATGCAATTTTTATTTGTCAGTTAAAATAAAAATTTTCAATGGGCAAAATACTTGAATAGACATTTCTCCAAAGACATATGAATGGCCAACAGGCATATGAAAAGATGCTTAACATCACAAATCACTAGGGAAATGCAAAGCCACAACACTGTATCTCCTCACACCTGTTAGGATGACTATTATTGGAAAAAAAGCTGTTGCCTCACATATCTAACATTTTTTGTGTGTGGTGAGAACTCTTAAAATTTACTCTCCTAGCAATTTTCAAGTATATAAAAAGAAAAGAGATAAGTTCTGAGAAGGATGTGTAGAAAAGGGGAGAAATCATTTTTGATAGTCCTCTCATTTGGTCAAAAACAACAGTGAGTGGAATCACTAGTGAAAACAAGCATCAATGGGAAGAGGTCAACCCTTTGTGTTATAATCAGCTACAGCTCAGTCTGTGATTCTAGGCATATTAGGATCAATGCATACGTGTTAAATAATGATTGCTCTTATTCACCACGTATTTGAATGTATCCCCTAGCAACACTGGTATGAGACCCAAGAAACCAGTCAGCCACTGGCTCAACTTCTTACCTGATGGAGTAAACACCTACATGAGTGTGGAAGTAATCTTGTACAATCCAGTAGTCTACTAACCACAAGAAACTACTGATGCCCAAAACTAAATGAAACAAAAATCTTCCCTAAAACAAAAATCTGTAAACAAAAGTAAAAAGAGTGAATACCTGCAAAACGCTAACTTTTAAGTGACTATATGGTTCAACATCATTAAGATGGAATTTTTCGGAAGCAGCTAAGTCAACCTTGAACCACCATGAACCACCCTGAAACACCTTGAAGCTTGAAGTTGGCTCCTGTGTTTAGAGCTCCCTCAGCACTTGCCCTCATCCCTGCATTCACTCTCAAATTATTAATAGCCATTGCTCTCCTTCACTAGACTTATAAAATCCTGTAGGGCCTGAGACCACTGGTCTCACTCATCTTTGTATCCCCCACACATTTACAACTGCATTTTATTCACTTTTTAAGTGAAAAAAATTTTTAAAGCCCATGTCTGTACTTTTTTGCTTTATGTCGCCTAGAAGTACAAAAATAAAATGCTAAATTACTTTTCTCATTAATTCACCTTGCAATCTACATATTGGTTTCTGATGTACTTTGGGAAACACTCCTGTAATAATTTTTCACAAGAAGAAAGGCTGAAAAGAGGGATAGACTGTAAGGAAGAACAATAAAAGTAATGTCAGAAAGCAAGTGTTTAACGCCTGCTGTTCTCTATGTGTATTGAAACTTACAGGGGATATAAAGCACAGTCTTGTTACTGGAGTGGTTCACTACTGTGGGGCTTATTTGTTGATTATGTTTGGGAGGATTTGGGGAGAGTAGAGAGAGAGGGATAAAAAAAGCAAAGCTCAAACATTACAGGATAAATGCTTCTTTTCATGAGACAGATCATAAACATCTACCTGCTTTTGTACCATTCTATGCTAAGATCTGATGTGAACGACCAAATAAGACTTTGAGTGGCAGAAAACTAAAATTTTACCTGGGAAATGTTCATTTTTTTTGCATATTCCTCCATCATGATTTGTCATCAACTCTTCCTTTTGGTAATCATATATAGATAAATAAACATTGGAAACCCAAGGTGATGTCTGCTAGATTTTTCTAGAAATACAAACAAGTCAAGAATTAATGTATAACTGTTTTCTTTAGCTTTCATGAATAAAATAAATACCTGAGTAAGTTAAATCATTCTATACAGAGAACCAGGAACTGAACACAACAGAAATAAAAATATAATAGACAAATGAGGAAACGTTTTCTTCCAAAATGGCTTTTGGCAACACAGTTCCCTGGATTAGCTCATCTAGTTCATTTTGAAATGAAATCACTCTTCATCGAGGCAATACTGCAAAAGTCTTTGCCTTCTTCAGAGAGGGGCTTGCCACAAACATAAACAGGGCAGATTACAGGTGCAATCAACAGGAGAACGCAGTCCCTTGCTAGAAAACACTTCATCACACATTTCCTGCGCTCCCCTATTTCCAACCATGACAACGTTGGTCTTTCATGGTACAAGGTCAACTTTCAAAGCACTATGATGGCAGTAGCCCACCACCTATATTGCCCTGCATCCTATGGAGATAAGAATGAAATAACTGTGGAAACTGTCACTGTTGAACCACTCAGCCACCACAGAATTTCTGATACTACATACACAGGTTATCATTACACAGAATCATAAGTGATGGCAACCCTAGTTTTGTGTCAGCAGTTATTTGTGTTTTATTTTTAAGTAGCAATGAGAAATTAAAACAAAAAATGTTTTTATATCATAAAATCATATGCTAGAGAAAAGAATGAAGCTTACAGTAGGAGTCAAGTCCCTAATTCATAGTTTATAGCATCAAGAAATATCACAATAGCAATTGCTCAAAATTAGTATTTTATGTTTCTATGTACTAATATGTGTACATGCATACAGACATGTTTATATAAATCATTCATAAACACAGAGGAAAACAACGAAAAATATACATGACATTTATTCATGTTGGAAGTCATGTCCACTGCCATGGTCATGGATGGGAAACAGCATGCAATCCATTCATGTTTGTAACTTCTCATAGGTTTATCATTTACCCATACCATCGCACAGATTGAAATAAAAGTACGCCTACCTACCCAAGTCTATTCACTTCCTGAGTATAAATAAAATATATTTTAATAACTAGAGATATTATCTCTATTCCAGATTACTAAAAAGACCCATCCTCTTCTAAGGTCAGGTATTCCCTCTGGCTATAAATTTCCTGTCTTGTTTTGTTCACCTATGACCAATGAAGAATCAGTTTCACTTCACTGTGCTCAAGAATTTAGGGCAAACTCTACAAAGACTATACACAAAACATAAAATCTAATATTCCTTATTCTGCTCAATGGTTAATTCTGAATTTCCAATCTAATTTTTCACATTTTTTCAAAAGGTATATCATGCAGAATATATTAGGAGCTATAATAATGCAAAAATAAAACAAACTAAAAAGTTTGTGAGCAATCCAATTTTGATTCACACACTTAAGTAGTATTTTTGTTTAAGTTACCTGCCTGGTGATTAAAAAAAATCAACTCTCAAAACTGAGGTATGCCGGGCTCAGTGGCTCAGCCTGTAATCCCGCGCCTTTGGGAGGCTGAGGTGAGTGGATTGCCTGAGCCCGCGGGTTCGAGACCTGCCTGGGCAGCGAGACCTCATCTCTACAATAAATCAAAAAATCAGCCAGGCGTAGTAGCGCATGCCTGTAATTCCGGCTACTCGGAAGGCTGAGGCGGAAGGATCGCCAGAGCCCAGCAGGCAAAGCTGCGGAGGCCGGGAGCGGCCACTGCATTCCAGTCTGGGCGACAGAGTGAGAATCCAACTCAAAAAACAAAACAAAACAAAATTTAGGTATTATGCGACATTTCTAGGAGGACCCCTTAATCCTATCTATGATATTCGTGGCTATAAACTTTAATTAATAGTAGCATATAAGAGTATTTTAAGCAACCTAAAATATTGATGATTTTTTTTTTGCATATTCTGAAAGGAAAGTGAAAGAATGATCTGAAAAAATTATCACACCAAAGTAAAAAACTAAGAAAGGCAATTGTTTAGCAAACAAACCTTATGAGAAAATATTGAATATGTTGGGGGGATAAAATTAAATGCTTCTTAATAAATGAATGAACCAAGTGGGCAAGGGAGAAGGTTTAGGGACAGCTCTTGGAAAGAGGAACCATGCAATCCTAAAGCTGCAGGTGATTTCAGATGCCATGCTGAGCTCTGCCATCCATCCTGAATCACCAGCTTTGGACCACTCTTTCCTGGTCTCCACTTTCATTAGGCAATGATCCAGAGGACCCAGATTGAGTAGGGAGGCGCTCTCTAGCAAAGGGAACACATTTTCACAACAAACCCCATGGCTGAGGTAGAAGACTGATGACAGCACCAACATTGCTTTTTGAGACTATCATGTGCAAGTGATTATACCACCTTTTTAAGCAAATGTTAATAAGCCAAGTTACCAGTGTTTATGGATGTTAGTTATTTAAAGAAATCCTCCATTGTGATTTATTGTAAAGTTCAGTATCTTTCTATGAGATTGACAGTCTCTATTGTAGAAGAAACATTTATCAGAAACAATAATCAATACAAATAATCCCCATTCTGTCACTAAAGCTGCTGTGTGATCTTCAGCATGACCCCTTACTGTCACACAAAAGCTTGTCTTCACATCTATAAAACTGAACTAAAGACATCTGTCTTGACTCCTTACCAGGTTGTCATTAAAGTCAAATGACATTATTTATATGAAAGTGCTTTAAAAATCTTATCAAAAAATATTAGTTACTACCAGCAAGGTTAAGACCGATTGTCAACAGAAAAACTACTGTTTGAATGATAGTGGGTAAGTTCTAAATTGTTAGCCCATGCTCAGCTCTAAAGAAAATCAAGTCTCACTAATCATCAGAGAAATGCAAATCAAAACTACCTTAAGATACCACCCAACCCCAGTAGGAATGGTCATCATTAATAAAAACAAACAACAACAGATGCTGGCAAGGATGCGGAGAAAAATGAACCTTCTACACTGCTGGTGGGAATGCAAACTAATACAACATCCTTGGAAGACAGTGTGGCGATTTCTGAAAGAACTAGAAATTGGCCTTCCGTATGACCCAGCAATCCCTGTATTAGGAATATACCCAGAGGAACTTAAATTATTCTACAAAAAAATACCTGCACACGCATGTTTGCTGCAGCTCTATTCACAATAGCAAAAACATGGAACCAACCATGCTATCCATCGAAGCTGGACTGGATAAAAAAAATGTGGTACATATACACAATGGAATAGTATGCAGCCATAAAGAAGGACAAACACATGGACTTCGCAGCAACTTGGACGGATTTAGATTCGATCATACTCAGTGATCTATCACAGAAACAAAGAACAGAGTACTTATGTTCTCACTCATAAGCAGACCTTGAACAATTATCATACTACTATGAGAAAGGAATTGGCAGTAGTGGGAAACTGCCAGGGGAGGGTGGGGGTGGAACTGGCTAGTGGGAAACTGCCCAGGAACGGGGGTGGGGAACACACTTCATCAACAAGGGTACCTGCATAATGAACATTTGTATACCTAACCCTGAATTGTACCTCACATCTTTAAAATAAAGGGAAAAAAAGAAAAAGAAAATAAAGCAATAGTAAAGCAAAGAGATTCAGAAATACTGCATTGCAGAGAAGGGTCCATAAAGTAAATAAAGTCTCATAATAAAAAATAGAACACTTTAAAAAAAATTTTTACACTGGATGCTTTAAGTTATTTATCATTAATAATATCTATGACATTCTTAGGCTTGATGATTTTCCCTTTCAGGTAACACAGTAAAAAAAAAATTAACTATGTGTAAATGTCTTACTCTATAAAATAAGCCAATATGGATCAATAGCCTAGAGAAGGCAAAGCAAAATCCTCCCTCTTCATAATCTCAATCACCAAAGGTGAATCTTATTTTCATCTAATCTCAAGGGAGATTTCCACTCCACAGTCCAATTAATAAACTTGAAGTCCTAACATGAAACAGAACTTCTGGAATGTGCTTATAAAACAGAGTGATCCAGGGTTGACCCAGAACTATCTGAATCTTCTGGTCTGATTTCGCAACATCTAAGGCTTCAGGGCTTGACAAATGTGGTGACATTTGCTGAGATTTTCATTTCCAGGCATTTATATTTCTATCACATAAAAAATGTTGATGCAGTTTTTCTTCCAAAACAATACTTGATAAGTTAAAATAAAAGGTACTAATTTAAATGATCCCAAAATGCTTTTTAAAACTTATATGAGTAGAACTGCTACTTTCTAATAAAGGAGAACAGAAAAAAGAAAACAATTGGATCATATTGGGGGGAAAAAACTGAGAAAAAAAAGATGAGAGAATTTTTTTAAAAGTCAGACAAAAAAAAACTTAAGACACTGAAATGCAAAGAGGAACTCAGAAAAAATTTAGTCTGAGAAACCAAAGGACTTTCAGAGCATGCAATAGTTTGCAGAACTTGAATAGATTGCTAGATGTTTGTTTGTTTGTATGTTTGTTTTTGAGTTGGAGTCTCACTCTGACACCCAGGCTAGAGTGCAGTGGCACATTCAAACCATCACAGTCTTAACATACTGGACTCAGGCAATCCTTCCACCTCAGTCTTCCAAGTAGCTGGAACTACAGGCGTGCGCCATGCCCAGCTAATTTTTGGATTTATTGTAAAGATGAGATCTCACCAAGTTGCCCAGGCTGGTCTCAAATCCATGGGCTCAGGCAATCCCCTCACCTCGACCTCCCAAAGTGCTGGGATTGTAGGCGTGAGCCACCGCACTCAGCCTAGATGAATTTTACCATGTATATAATAATGTATTTGAAAAAAATACCCATCTGAAAAAGGAGAAAGCTGCATTAGTCCACACAGAATGAGAAAGATTAGATCAAAGTATTTCACTCTGAAGCACCAGAGAATTAAGCAGAACAATTTACTCATTCACTGCAGAAAGCAGCTGTTAAGCCAAAAGACAGAAATTATGACAAATATACATGACAGTTGACAATTCAGGTTTACATGAAATATTCGCAAAGAATCTGTAGCTGTAGATCACCACAGATTTATAAAATTCTCTCTGTAATCTTGAGAGTTTACAAAAATTACAGACTTTTAAATTGGAGGACATTCCTCCTTCTGCACTGGGAAACATACATAACTTTAAAGGTTGACAACTTTCTACTCTGAAAAACAAATCAAATTGTTTCATGTCATTAAAAAAAAATTAAACAAATGGCATTTTTGTGAATTTTAAATTAAATAAGTCATTTTCAAAACAATCCACCCTGCTCCCTCACCCCATTCCAAGAACACACTTCAAAATCTCTCTTCTTTCTTGATATTCCTGTTTTCTTTCCAAACATGACCAAAGGGTCACTACTTGAATTTATAAAGCAGAATAAGAAACTGGCATAAATAGGGAAAATGGCAAGGGCTTCTCTTGTCAAATATCATTACTTTATATCAGTTTAGTACTCCAGACTCATCAGTGGACAGATGGAGAAATTGCAACTTACCAAATGTTTATTATATGTGCAGATGGCTGTTTCTGTTTTTAATCTTCCATCTTTTATTTCCCCATTGATTTGTGTAGATATGAACAGTTGCTCCCTGAAGGCTTTTTCACGTGTAATGAGGGCTCCTCTGGCAGAGCACTCCACTCTCTCTCCACCCACCCCTTCCTTTTAACGTGGCCAGTGCAGCCCCATCCCTGAGTGTGTTTGCTCACATTTGCCTTCCCACACTACTACTGCACCCACTATACTATCCTGCCATCGGAATGGAGAAAGTCCTTGCTGATTATCAAAGACAAAGCGAACCAAAGCTTTGTGACTTAAAATGCACTGGACCCAAATCAGCTCCTGAGGGATGGCCAGCAAATGGACACTCATGGCAAGCTAAACCTAAGCTATTTTTAGACATGTTCCAGAGAGAATAAATGCTCGAAATGAAGCTTCAATGGGAGGTCCAACAGCTTTACTAAATTCCTTTAAACAATCAATAATAAAACATTATCTAAAAATTATCTAATAACTGGTGTAATTTTCTAGCTGATACGTAGTAGGTAGGAATAAAACACGCAAATTATTATTATGAGCAATCTGAGATTTGGTTTTGTTTGTATGCAATTTTCATTCTTGACAACTTTGAGGAAACAGGTGTCATAAGTCTATCAAGTATCTGGGTGGAAGAATTATAGAAAACTTGGTCACTCATTTTGTTTTCTAAATTTTCTAAATGATCTTCACTACTTTATTTATTTATTTATTTATTTAGCTATTTATTTATTTTTGAGTTGGAGTCTCACTCGGTCGCCCAGACTGGAGTGCAGTGGCCATTCCCGGCCACCGCAGCCTCGCCTGCTGGGCTCCGGCGATCCTTCCGCTTCAGCCTTCCGAGTAGCCAGAATTACAGGCAAGCGCTACCACGCCCAGCTAATTTTTTTATTTATTGTAGAGATGAGGTCTCGCCAAGTTGCCCAGGTGGGTCTCGAACCCGTGGGCTCAGGCAATCCACTCACCTCAGCTTCCCAAAGGCGTGGGATTACAGGCTGAGCCACCAAGCCCGGCGGATCTTCACTACTTTAATTATCAGAGTTAGGCCAAAAACTATAATGATAAAAGTAGATAGAAGGAAGTTTATGCTGCATTCTTGTTACCAAAGATCCTTATTAAGGAACTATTTGCACATAGCTCAGGATAAGGCAAATAATTGCCTTCCAGTGAATTAACAAATATTCATTGAATATTTACAATGTGCCTGAATCTGTACTGGTAATAAGGACTTAGGCAATTTATATTTTAGAAATACAATATAGTAGGAAGCATTGGCTTATATACATAGAAATTTTATAAGAATGTATTCCATATTAATTAAAAAGTACTGAGAGGAACTATAAAAAGAATAGACTCAGTCCAGTCTAAGCGTTCAGAATGGACTTTTTAAAAGAATTGATTTTGTGTGAACTAAGCCTACAAAGTAAAATTCGGTCAACGGAAATGGGAAAGAGAATTCTAGACAAAGTCCATACTCTTTGGTGAAAAATAACCCAGACACCCAACTTAAACTAACTTAAACAAATACAGAGAACTTATTTTCTTTGTGTAACCAGAAGGAGTCAGTGTGACGTTGACTTTACAGACAGCTCAGAATAGGACCCTTCCAGAAAGGCTGGGCTCAAGTGTGAAATATCCAGGGAAGAGCTCTCCTTGGTCTGACTTGTCCCTGGAGCCAGCACCTAAGCCAAGGAGTAAATGTACTAACTGCCCAGATGCAGTTCTATGGCCTCAGGGATCACTTAGGACTGTGACTAAAAACTCCACAGAAACTACATGTTCTGAGGTAGTAGCTTCCAGTAGCAAACTGTAGTTTTGAGTAGACAAAACAATAATGTCCAAAACACAACAGGAATGCCAACAACCACCATGAGAAATGAAAAATCATGGTTTGAGTGGAGAGGAGTGTTAAGAATAATAAAGAGGACAGAGTAACCAGTCCTCTGCTACCACTGGATGAGAATGTAAAGTTTCAGAGATGTAGGGATTTACAACTGTTAGATAAAAGATGAAATGGCACAGAGCATACAATTCAGAATGTGGAGCTAATACTTAAACAGAATAATTCTTTACAAGAAGCAAAACAGGGAAACCAATATTTTTGAGTATTTGATACTTTTTGTAGCTGTACACCTATACCATAAAGTATGATTATTTTCTTTTATAGAAGAGCAAACTAGCCGGGCTTGGTGGCTCAGCCTGTAATCCCGCGCCTTTGGGAGGCTGAGGTGAGTGGATTGCCTGAGCCCGTCTGGTTCGAGACCCGTCTGGGCAACTTGGCGAGACTTCATCTCTACAATAAATCAAAAAATTAGCTGGGGGGGTGGTAGTGCGCCTGTAATTCCAGCTACTTGGAAGGCTGAGGCGAAAGGATCGCCAGAGCCCAACAGGTCGAGACTGCGGTGGCCGGGAGTGGCTACTGCACTCCAGTCTGGGTGACAGAGTAAGACCCTAACTCAAAAAAAAAAAAAAAAAAAAAGAAGAGCAAACTGAGAGTGAAGATTTGTTAAAGCCTGCACTCACACAAAAAAATACAGTTGTCAAGAAGTGGAGTTGGCACTAAAAATCATGCCTGTTTCAGCATGCCTATCTTCTTTGCATGCTGCCTCTCATAAGGATTGGAGCAAATAACTGAAAGATAAACACAACACATAAGAGCTTACTTCATGTATTCACTGCCTCAAAGCTCACTCACCATTTCATTCCATTCAATAAACACTGAGTACCTACCATGCAAGAGTCATTTTTCCCTGTTGTGCCACAGTGACTCACAACTTGCTACCCATCCTCAGCTCTGTCTCAGGAGACAGTGGCATTCCCCAGTCTTACTCTCTCACACACTGTGGGGAATCACAAGCTGCTCCTGTCCCCTTATCCAAAAGGTTCTCCAAAACATACAGCCCTACTACATAGCACTAAGTATGTGTGAAAGTAGGGATTTGTAAAAGGGCTTATAGAATTTTTTGCATAATATGTTCCCACTCCTGTCATAATACATCCATCCAAAGAGCATATAAGTCACAAAATAAAAATAATCTACTGTCCCTTGTTTGTTTGTATTTTTAATATAGAACACTTCATGAATTTCCTTGTTATGAAATGAAAATACTAGATGATTTTTCCCTCTGACAAACATCAAGGCATATGAGTATAAGACAAAGGCATGAAATAGCCACGCATGGTGGTGCATACTTTAGTCCCAGTAACCTAGGAAGCTGAGGCTGAAGGTGAGGTCAAGGCTGCAGTGAGCCATGATCCATGCCACTGCACTCCAACCTGGATGACAAGGTGAGACTCTGACTCAAAAAACAAACCAAAAAGATACAGGCATGAATACTCTTTAACCCAGTAAATAAATTACCTGCAAGAGAGACAGACCTTTCCTAACATACTTGATTCATCTATTATAATATACATAATACTTATACCATATCATATTGATTCATACTATAGAGTAGAAGTGATTCAATGGTAAATTGAAAAGCTTCAAACAGACAACTAAAAATACTCCACGTATAATATTGTTAAATGTTTTAATAATACACTCAACCAGAAAAATAATATAAGTTACATGTTTAATAATCTGCAGAACAAAAAAGTTAGGAGAATTTCACAGACTTAAAAATGGTTCCTTTCATTGCTTCTAGTTATATTTGCCACATTAAGAAGAGGGAAGTAAAAAAGTTTATTAAACATACACAATTATAAATAAAAGAAAAAAACTCTACTATCAGTTATATAATTAAAACATTTTGAAGAAAGCCATAATGTCATTTACTCTTTCTTCAAGGATAACTCCACTAGAAATAAATAACTCTGTAACAGGGGTTTCTAATTTAATCTTGTTTTACAAGTTTTAAATATTAGATATTAAAATGCTAAGACAAGCAACAATCTTTATCACAAGGACATCATGATGTTTCTAGATGTAGATAAATGTGTATGCACAAACATACATACATTTTACAAGTCTGTCTACCAACAGATCCTAGAAGCTAGGACACACAGTGGCAACGAGCATACAATATTTTGAGTTTCTAAATTCCATTCTCCACTAAGAAAAAATCTAGAGTTCCTTGAATAAATGGCTGGTTTACAAGTTGGGGCTTGTAAGTATAAAAGGAGCCTAACAACATAGCGAGACCTCATCTCTACAAAAAAAGAAAATTTTAATTGAGCTGGGCTATGCACCTATAGTCCCAGCTATCTGGGAGGCTGAAGCAAGGGGACCACTTCAGCCCAGGAGTCTGAGGCTGCAGTGGACCATGAACCCAAACCTGGACACTTGGTATGCTCATTGCTACTGTGTGTCATAGCATTCCAGCTCGGGCAACAGAGTAAGATCCTCACGCCAAAAAAAGAGACTGAAACATATTTTTGTGTCAAATAGAATTGCTCAAAGAATAATGAAAGTATGGCAAAAAAGACACAAGTCAGGATAAAGGAATTTCCACTGGCCAAATCTGGGAATTTTGTTCTTCAAAAGTAATAATGACAGTAATAGATGATAGTCCATTGACCAAAATAAGAATCCATGAATCCACACAAACAAATATAAACAAACAAACAAGCATACAGGAAGAGAAGGCTCTACTTTATATACAGTGTCAACTAATTCATGAAGGAGAAAAGATGAGATTAAAAACTACCATTTCCCAACCATCATAGTAATAATGAATTCATGCAAAAACCATCCATGAACACTAATGAGTAAAAGTTTGAAAAGTATCTCCCCACAAAATACTTCCTGTTAATCGACAAGTACAAAATTCTTATTAACTTTACATTGGAAAGACTTGAAAGACACCATCTTAATCAAGTGATAAAAGTTAACATCACCAATCATGGGACAAATCAACATCTCATGCCTCCTGACATAGGTACTGAGGAAAAGACACTTCTGCAGTGTTCCTCCCAAAAACATGTCATGTGTATTTAACAATCAGAAAACATTAGTCAAACCCAAGTTGAGAAATATCCTAAAAACATCTGGTTAAAACTTCACCTGTGTGCAGCCTACTTGTGTAGTTAATCCAGACTTGTACCCCACCATCTCTAAAATAAAATAAACACTTCACATGTCCCTCAAAAAAAAAACCAAAAAACCTAATGCTGTCCAAAAATGGCAAGATAATGAAAGAGCAGAAAAGACTAAGAAAACTCTAGATTAAGGGAAGCTTAGAGAGACATAACAAACTAATGGGTCGGACACGGATCCTGGACCTGAAAAAGGTAGTATTGACATCACTGATGAAATGTGAGTGGGGTTTGTGATTAAATGGTAATAACAGATCGCTATTTATTTCAATTTTGATAGTAGCACTGTGGTTATCCAAAAGTGTCCTTCTTTTTAGGAAAAACCTAATTACGTATTAGGGTGGTAGTGAACCAACATGTCTGCAACTTACTTTCAAATAGTTCAAAAAAATTATATAACATGTAGAAGTACATTGTGAGGGAATTATAAGCAAATTTGGCAAAATGTTAAATGTGAAATTTGAACTAAGGGATTAAGAGAATTCTTTGCACTAACCTTTCACTGTTTCTATAAATCTGAACTTACTTTAAAACAAAAAGTTTTTAAAATCTACTTTAGTTGTCCACAGTATGCACAGTCCAGAAGGAAAACTATTCCTACTATTCAAAGAGTAAATTCCTTGAAGTGATATTATTTTCTTTTTTGAGATGGGGTCTCGCTATGTTGCCCAGGTTGGTCTTAAACTCCTGGTCTCAAGAGATGCTCCTGCTTCAGCCTCCCAAAGTGCTGAGATTGCAGGTGTGAGCCACTGTGCCTGGTCCTAATATTTTCATTATAAATATTTTTTTATAAGGATGGGGTTATTTCTAGCTCCTCCACAAAACACAAAAATACAACTCTAGATTTGATACATTAAGAAGTAGCTGATATATTTAAAAGTCTGGCAGGTCTCTGGTAGATAACTATCAAAGAATAGCTAACTCACCAGTAGCAGCTAATTCCTCTATAAAAGTGAGCAAGCTGTTAAGTGCCCTGACCTTCCCAGTGAGAAGTCACTGCTATTCAGTGTGAACTACTTATAGATACATTAGCTCTTTCTGATTGCTGGCAGAGGATGGTTGCCTAAAGAGTAGAATTATGCTTGATATTATTAATAAAACTGTTTTTTAAAATTATTCCTAAAGACTTTCAGAGAAAATATATCTGCAATTATTATTACAATAGAGGAAAATGTCATTAGCCTAGAAGATACTCTAAAATCTAAACAAATATGGCAAAAAGAAAATCTGCAGGCTCTCACGTCACACTCCAATTTTCCAATGCCTTAAACTTCTTTTTCTCATGCTGATATACCCAATAATTAATATGATGGCAAACTGCTCTTTTTTTTTGAAGGTGAATTATTAACTTAATTTATTAGGAATTTAATTTGGGAGTTATTTTCAAAGGGATATTGGCCAAGGCAAGAACAGTTACATTTTAATGCATAAAAACACTCAAATGACTTTAAATAGGCAGGTAAGGGTATTTTCAGTGGAAACAGATATTTCTATGCTTTAAATACCACCAATTTTTCAAAAAAGACCTAGTCTCAATATAATCAGTAAGGAGTATGTTTTTAAGAGGAATTCAATTCCAAAAGTAGTATTGTTTCTCATTGATGGGCATTGTGTCATTATTTTACTAAAGTAGGTTTCATTTCTAAAATAACTGCAAAGCTGTTTTTGATAGCAGGGGAGCTTTTCACTGTTAATTTGAGTCATTAAAACCCAGAAATCAGACTGATCAAAGTGTTCCCGTTCTGATCATAGCAGACAAGCTGGGTCACAAAGGTTTCTGAACCCCATGAACCGTGGGAGTCGTGTGTGTGTGTGTGTGTGTGTGTGTGTGTGTGTGTGTGTGTGTAGTTATTCTGTAGCCTAAACTCAGTCTCCTTTCCCTGGTGTGAAAAGATATAATATCATTGCCTTTAGTGGATCGGGTGAACTGCTCTTTCAAGAGACAACTTTCACCTTTTGAATTCTCACAGTCAAGTTTCCCTCTTGAAACATGACCCTCTAGCTCACATCTCATTAATTAGATTTTCCTTGTAACCCCTAGAAACTTATAATTGAAAGAATAAAGCAAATAAGTGCTCTATTAATCTAGCCATGCAAAGCTAACAAACAAATCACGATTCACTTGAACAATGCCTATGCTCAACTTTTTTCTAGAGACATTTCATTAACTACGCCTTTGAATATTAGTTGGTCCTGAAATACCATCTTACAAAAGCCAAGTCACCTGTAAATGCCTAAGGATGAAAAAAAAGGAAAAGAAAAGAGCTCCATCTTGGAGGTACAAAAAAAGGTAAATCCAGTCACTGTCCTCCAAAGCATCTGTTTAGGAAGCCTGGTCAGCTAAATTCTGTAACAATGACAGATCTACAAAGAGAGAATATGCCAGGTCTTAACACACTGAGAATTCAAATTATAAAGAGTAAAACAATACGGAAAACTTTTACAAGATCAAGACTTTTGATCCAGAAATATGGCATGTCTCCACTTATTCTTTGAAGCAGTTTAATGTCAATCTCATGTACTATAGATAGATAGTAGCTAATCCAAATCTCTTAAACTCATATTTTAGAAAATCTAGAAATGGTTTTCTACGGATATGTATCTATGTAGTTAAAGGGGCATAGGATGAGATCAATGTATTTACTGTTCAAGGTAATTTAAGTGGAAAGCTACTTTTTTAGTACCAAATGTTTCATACAGTGTGATGTGGGCCATATATTTTGACAACAAAGAGCTTAGGTGCTGCAGCAGAAGATAAGCTCAAACAACCCAACTATGAATGCTTCTCTTTAAAAGTTCTATAATTATGATTTCCACAAAGAAAATCTCCACAAAATTTGTCTTGTTCCTCATCCAAGAGGTAATTCCATTTTCTTAATGGAGACTTTAAGTGAAATGTGCTGTATCTAAACTTCTTTATATTAAACTTTATATATAAAATTTTGTTCTTACAGTATTTGTGCTGATGTTGATTCACTCAAGGTGACTACGTGGGTATTATGATTAAAATTCATAACTTTTACTTTTCACAGTTCAAATTTCATACTTTGTCATCTGCCTGAATATGCTAATTCAGTGAGCCTAATATAATTGCTCTTTTTAAACTTGTGTTCTTTCTTCAATGAAAACCATACTGCTCAAAGATATTATATTAGCTATACAAAACAATAAGATTGTTTGATATGGAGAGTATTTAACAGAAATTTTAAGCCACTGACTATATCATACTCCTGGTATAAACTGATAAATACTTCATTTGTGCTTGCTTAGAACATATCCCTCAGTCTATGCTTCTTTTTGTTTCAATTACTATTATTGCTTTTCTCCCTGTTTAGAAAAAAAGTAAGTTTTTAAGAAAGTTTAATCAGTGTGGTAGGCAGAATAATGCCCCCCATGCCCAGAGATGTTCATGTCCTAATTCTTGAAAAATTAATAGGCATAAGGGACTTTGCAGGTGTGATTAAATTAAGGATCTGTGGTGGGGAGATTAACCTGGATTATCTTATGGGACCCAATATAATCGCAGGAGTCGTTATAAGGGAATGAGGGAGGAAAGAGTCATAGAAAGAGATATGAAAATGGAAACAGATGTCAGAGTGATGCAACTGCTGGAAGGTGGCCTCAAGCCAAGGAATGCATGCAGCCTCCAGAAGCTGGAAAATGCAAGGAACAGATTCTCCCTAGAGCCTCCAGAAGGAAAGTAGTCTTGCCAACACATTGCGGTTAGTCCCACAAGACCCATTTCAGATATCTGACACCCAGAACTATAAAATAATACATTTGTATTGTTTTAAGCCACTGAGTTTGCAGTAATGTGTTATAGCAGCAATAGAAAACTAATACAGTCAATTTTGTTAATTATAAGAATAAGTTGGGTCAGTAGGAAAATTAACAGGTATATATACAATATTCCAAACTACTTAGAAAATAGTATAATAAATGTTCAGACTTTACACAGCATCTTTTACTAAAAGATTCTTGTATACTTAAAGAGCATAATAATTTTGCAGGACTCTGAGGACAGAACACAATAATTAGACAAGCATACTTTTTATCTACTTTGTGTCAGACACTGGTAATTAAAAGATAAATAATATAAAAATATCAGGGCAGAAATTCCCACCTTTATGTAGTTCCAAAGACACATACAAGTGAATGAGCAGTTAGGATAATATGATAAGTGTTACAATTAGGAAAAAAGAGAAGATTGTTTCATTAAGATTAGACTGTATAAAATGAGACGACTAACCCTTCAAAGGGGGACTAGGACCCTGGAGCAGCCTGGGGTTAAGCTGAGCCACGTTATATCATAACGCAGGCAGTAAGCCACACACAAAATTGGACTTCATCCCTCAAGCAGTGAGAAACCAGAGGGGGGTTTTAAGCAATGGGGTGATTGACACAATTAAATTTTAGAAGAAAAAACAGTCTATGATGTGAAGGACAAGAAGACCACACTGAAAACAAAGGAACAAATACTGAAGAGTGAAACAATTATTAAGAGTCCTTTGTTTATACCACATTTTAATATTAATTTACAAGCATTCAGTTATTATTTACCTTCCATAAGCTGGAGCTATGCTGAATGCTAGGTGGTTTTTTTAAAGAGAAGACATGAATTAGTGCCCTTGAAATATATAAAACTAGAAATTGTACATACAAAATGTGCACAACAAAAGCAGTTATCTTTAGGGGATTCATTTGGAAACCATGTTTTGAAGAGTGGGATCCAAATTAATAAGCTAAGAAACCATAAATCAATATAAAAAATAATTATTATGTGCATGATTTTCAAAAATCTTATCCATTTCAAAAAATTAAAACGGAGGAAACGGCATTCTTACCAAAAAAAAGAGAGAGAGAGTAATCCAAATAGTTTTCCCTCATAAGTAACTTTAAAGCACTATATTTTTAATATTTCTAAAAGGATTAAAAGTAAGATTTCTTCTCTTCTTTAGCCTAGGAATGTCTATGCACCACCTGTACAGACTATATACAGCACCTACTTTGTTGGAAAATTATGGAGTCATAACAATTTGAATCAATTTAAATCTGCAAGCTTTAACAGGATCAGTTAAACCCAGAACCAGCATGACAACCCTCCAACTTTCCCCAATCTTGCCAGTGAAAATCAATCACCTCATTCTCTGTTATCATCAGTTTTCCCTCCTGAATTGCAGCAGCCAGCACAATCTGATCTGCATTACAGCTTAATTGTGTAAGTGTCTGTTTCATCTAGAATGAAAACAAATTAGAATCTTACACTTCTTTGTACCTAACAGTGTGGTGTAGCTGTTCTCAATGTTTATTCTCAATCAATGTGCTGAAGAGAACTGAGCTAGAAGAGAGCTAAGCTAAATCTACTTAATTAGCAATGAGTAGTCATCATTTCCATTTCAGGGCTACTCAAATAATGATTTCAGAAAATACTTGGGCAATTTATAAGTATTGCAACATATACTATACACATACATTTTTTTCAACTTCCTCAATTACACAGGGTAACCTCAAAACAAAAAATGTTAGGTCTCAAAGAGGAGGAAGTAGTATTTTAAATGTTAGTTTATGGCAAATGCTTTCACTTTTACGTTTAACTGCTAAAGGATCTCTGTTTCAGCCAGGCGTGGTTGCTCAAAGCTATAATCCCAGCACTTTGGGAGGCTGAGGTGATAGGACTGTCTGAGTCCAGGGGTTCAAAAGAGCCTGGGCAACTTGGTGAGACCTCGTCTCTACAATAAATCAAGAAAAAAAGGCTGGGCATGGTGGCACACACCTGTAGTTCCAGCTACTTGGAAGGCCGAATCAGAAGGATCACCTGAGCTTAGCAGGTCGGTCGGTGCTGCAGTGGCCTGAGACTGCACTCCAGCCTGGGCAACAGAGTGAGACTCCAACTCAAAAACAACAACAACAAAAAATCTCAGTTTCTTCATCTATGAAATAGAGCTAATAGCAAAACCCACTACAGAACCAGTTTAGAACTAAATTTTTTTAGGTGTTCAGTAGAGAATCTAGCAAATAATCAGTTCTCAATAAAAATTAGTGGTAATTATCACGATTATTGTTATTATTATTAAGATCCTAATAATCAACAAAAATAAAATAGTGCAACGTTATGGAGATCCCAAAACAGAAGACAAGTTTAAAGTCACTTAAACTTGGCTCTGGAATCACATAGTCTAAAACAAACATTTAAATTTGAGTGTGAGCTGGGCATGGTGGCTCATGCCTGTAATGCCAGCACTTTGGCAGGCTTAGGTGAGAGGACTGCCTGAGCCTAGGAGTTAGAGACCAACTTGGACAACATGATGAAACCTCAAAAGTTAGCGTGGCATGGTGGCACACTTTCTGTAGTCCCAGCTACTTGGAAGGCCAAGGTGGAAGGATTGCCTGAGTCCAGCAGGTCAAAGCTGAGGTAGCCTGATTGTGCTACTGCACTCCAGCCTAGGCAACAGAGTAAGATGCAGACTCAATCAATTAATTTGAGTGTGAATGATTTAGTAGAGAAAAAAAATGAACAGATAGTGAAGGGTAAAAGAGCAAAGAAACAAAATAGTCCAAACTCCCTGCCTGTCTGGGCTGTGAACTACTCTCTGCCCAGCCTATGCTAAAAATAGTATCACCATTTAACCTGATGAAAGGCACCAGTAACGATAAACTGCTACATATATTATTGAACTGTTTATTTTATGACGTTTATCATAGCTCCTCTGGGCTTAGGTAAGTAATTCATTATTTCAGTTCAAAGGCCCCTAGTTAGATGCAGCCAGATGCCAAAGTGAATACAAACAGGGCCTAGGATATGTCACTGACAAATAACTGTTTCACTACTTGTTTCCCTGTTGAAGTTAGCCATCATGAATTAAAAGGCATCCGGGCTTGGTGGCTCAGCCTGTAATCCCAGCAGCACCTGTAGTTCCAGCTACTTGGAAGGCTGAGGCGAAAGGATCACTGGAGCCCAGCAGGTCGTGGTAGCCGGGAGCAGCCACTGCACTCCAGTCTGGGCGACAGAGTGAGACTCCAACTCAAAAAAAAAAAAAAAAAATCAAAAATTAGCCGGGCGTGGTAGCACACATCTGTAGTTCTGGCTACTTGGAAAGCTGAGGTGGAAGGATCGCCAGAGGCCAGCAGGTCAACGCTGGGGTAACCGTGAGCATGCTACTGCACTCCATCCTGGGCAACGGAGTGGGACCAAAAAAAAAAAAATTGAAAGGCACATTTTGTCACAGAGCTTCTAAAGTTTACTAAAGGAATATTAAGAATAAGAATCAGCCAGGTGCAGTAGTTCAAGCCTGTAATCCCAGCACTTTGCGAGACCAAGGCAAGAGGATTGCCTAAGTTCAGGGGTTCAAGACCTGCCTGGGCAACTTGGTGAGACGTCGTCTCTACAATAAATAAGCTGGACATGGTAGCGTGCGCCTGTAGTTCCAGCTACTTGAAAGCCTGATGCGGAAAGATCACCTGAGCCCAGCAGGTGGAAGCTGTGGTGGCCGTTAGCGTGCCACTGTACTCCAGCCTGGGCAAAGAGATTCCGACTTAAAATAAAATAAAATAAAATAAGAATAAGAATCAGAGACACAAAAGCAGCTAGATTTGCCAGATATCTCCTCTCTAACCAGACAATGAACTTTCCATATGAATTTGGAAAGTGTTTCAGTATTTTGGTTACAATCATCTGAAAGTAATAAATATAGGATTAGATAATACAAAAATGTAATTATATATAAATCAAGGCACACTGCCAAGTGTGGGCAAAAATCAGATAAATTGTTACATAAGTCTTCATCTTAAGACATCTGGAACACAGGGAGTTGGGCTTTCCTATCAGAAAAATAAAACACCTATCAGACATAGCCGGACAGACACCATACCAAAACAGAAGTTAGAAAGGAAGCAGTGGTCGGAGGACTGGTTCCACCTTCCCTTTCTCTACATCGGTGATTCTCAATGAGGGGGAAAGGAAGAATGTCAAATCACAGAGGTTTTTTTCCACCCCATATGGCTTTCCTTCGCCCTGGAAGAACAATATAGCCCCCTGAGAACACCATTCTGCCTTGCCACCGCGCCCTGTCCTTAGTCAGAACCACAGCTATCTGCAGAGACCCAGAAAAATGGGGATGTTTGTCATCTACCTGCCTTGCCAAGTCCTTTGGGCTACCAATGAGTTTGAAATCCAGGTAGTGGGAATCAGAAGAAGATAGAGACATGACAACAGGGTAACTTTCGTAGTTTTCTTAAAGCATTTTGCAAGCAGATAGCAGAAAAAGTAAACACCTGAAAAGAGCTGTAGATGCTAGGGTAACAGGGAGCAAAGACAAAGTAACTGTTGTTACTAGACATCTCCAAAAGCTCACAAAATATATTTAGTTGTTGAAGGGAAAATGGAACAATGTAGTTGTAGAAATCAAATTATATCCTTTAGTAAAAAATTAAATGCTGGTCGGGCACAGTGGCTCAAGCCTATAAACCGAGTGCTTTGGAAGGACAAGACAAAAGGATGGCTTAAGCCCAGGTGTTTGAGACCAGCCTGGGCAACATAGTAAGACCTCATCTCTTAAAAAATAAATTTTTGGCAACCCCTTGGGTCCCCTCCCACCGTGGAAGCTTTTCTGTCCTCTTAATAAATCCTGTTTTCAAAAAAATAATAATAAAAACAATTTTTTTAAAAAAATTGGCCAGATGGTGGTGCACATTTGCATTCCTAGCTACTCTGGAATACAAATTGAGGCAGAAGGATCACCTGAGCCCAGGAGTTTGAAACTGCAGTAAGTCATGATCACAGCCTGGAAGACATAGTGACACTCTGTCTCTAAAAAAAATAAAAATAAGTAATTAAATGCTGTGATCATCAATTTTCACTAGAGAACAATAAAGTGCAAGGAAAGAGAAAAAGGACTGAATCAAAAAACTTTAATAATTTCAGTGTATAAATAAGAAATCAACTTTTATTCACGTCACGCTTTTATTTTACTGGATGCCTCAATGAAATCTGGAGTCCTGGCTTTAAAATAATTATGGTACATTCTCCAGATTTTCTGTAAGCCACCTGAGAACTTACAAAACAACTTTAAGGAGAAAGAATAAGTAAAATAAAATACCTCTTGCTTTGAGGTTGATCTTTCATTGCTGCAGTCTGAATGTTCGTTCATAAACCTATATTTCTTTCTTTTTTTTAAATTCAGGAGGTTATGTGCAGGTTTGTTACGTGGCTATATTGCATAATTCTGGAGTCTGGGCTTCTATTGAACCCATCACCCAAATACTGAGCATAGTACCCAGCAGGTAGTTTCTCAATGCTTGTCTCCCCCTCTTTACCTCCCTTTCTCCTTTGGTAGTCCCCAGTGTTTACTATGCCATCTTTATGTCCACATGTACCCATTGTTTAGCTCCCACTTATAAGTGAGAGCATGTGGCATTTGGTTTTCTCTTTCTATGTTGATTCACTTAGGATAATGGCCTCCAGCTGCATCCATGTTGCTGCAGAGAACATGATTTCAGTATTTCTTATAGCCACATAGTATTCTGTGGTGTGTGTCTGTACCACATGCTCTTTATCCAATCCACAACTGAGGGGCACCTAGGTTGGTTCCATGACTTTGTTATTGTGAATAGCACTGCAATGAACACATGACTGCAGGTGTCTTTTTTGTAGAGTGTTCTATGGGTATGTATGTTTCTTTGGGTATATACCCAGTAGTGGGAAGGCTGGGTCAAATGGTAATTCTATCTTTAGTCCTTTGAGAAATCTCCAAACTGCCTTCCACAAGGACTGAACTAATTTACATTCCCACCAACAGTGTATAAGCATTCTCTTTTCTCCACATACCAACATCTGTTATTTCTTTCCTGTTTAATAATAGCCATTCTGACTGGTATGAGACAGTATCTCATTGTGATAGACCTGTATTGTGTTACTATATTAACATGTCATATAAATTTATTATGACATGGGTTTTCATTTATCTACTCTACTTTTTATTTCAGTATTGGAAGGAGATGATATTAATGATTATCACTTACTAGTTGCTTACTATCAACCAGTCAGTTTTCTAAGCACATTATCTCATTTAATCTTCACAAAATCTCTGTGAATAGATACATTTCTATTTTCCAAATAACAGTTCTAAAGAAGTCACTTGCCCAAAGTCACAGACATTTGACCATTAGAAAAGCTAACTGTTGAACCCCAAAGCCCATACTTTTCCCTCAAACTGCACTGGAATTGGAATTTTCTAATATTATTCAGACACATGAGAAAATAATCACACAGATAATTACTATTTCTCAGTTTCATGTTTTTACAGAATTTTAAATAATCTATGGGTATATATGTTACAGACCATACAGCATATAGAACAATGCATAGAACTATTCTCAAAACTGCTCAAGTTGGTACTGAATAGTCGGCATCTTAGATTATGGAGAACAGTACACTTCCTTGTCTACATGATGCATTGGACTTTTTATGGAGACTCTAATATGCATTAGCTATGAACCTTGGTTGAGCACATTATTTTCCCACTTGCCAAGAGGATAATAATATCTGTTGTATTTTCCTCAAAAGCCACTGTAAGAATGCAATGAGATATATATGCAAAATACTTTCTAAACTGAAAAACATTCTATAAATCTAAAGTCCCAGAGCATTAAAATCAGCAATCTCATCCAGAGCAGCATTTAGTATCAGAGTAACACTTCATCTAGTTTGTTATCTGTTATTGGCATAAAAGAGAAGAAAAATTTTGCATTTGGCAAAGCTTAAAGTTTATTGACATACAACATACTTTGATTGAAGATAGGAATGCTTCAAAATTTGCTACTCCCTACACCCTAAAAAATGGAAACAGATAAAAAGTTGTTCAGTGTTGCTGTAAAACACTCATAATCTAGTTTGATGGTTGCTACTTCACCAGGCCTGAGTCTGCCCCTCAAAAACTTTGTTTTAAAGTTATTTCAGGCAATTCTAAATTACAGTTGCTTTGAGAATCACTTCAATAAACCCTCCTTCATACAATTACTATCCTCCTCCAATTCCAGGGTCCCACACATTTTAAGACACATTCAGACTACTCAGATATTAGAAGGCAGGAGGACTTGCGGCAGTGTCGAGAGCCCCACCCCCTTTCTCTGCGGAATCACTATGGCAGCTGGGACCCTGTACACATATCCTGAAAACTGGAGGGCCTTCAGGCCCTCATTGCTGCTCAGTACAGCGGGGCTCAGATCCGCGTGCTCTCCGCACCACCCCACTTCCACTTTGGCCAAACCAACAGCATCCCTGAATTTCTCCGCAAATTTCCTGCCAGCAAAGTTCCAGCATTTGAGGGTGACGGTGGATTCTGTGTGTTTGAGAGCAACGCCATTGCCTACTATGTGAACAACGGGGAGTTGCATGGGAGTACTCCAGAGGCAGCGGCCCAGGTGGTGCAGTGGGTGAACTTTGCTAATAGCGACGTAGTGCCCCCAGCCAGAACCTGGGTATTCCCTACTTCGCGTATCATGCAACAAACAGGCCACCGAAAATGCAAAGGAGGAGGTGAAGCGAATTCTGGGGCTGCTGGATGCTCACTTGAAGACAAGAACTTTTCTGGTGGGCGAACGAGTGACACTGGCTGACATCAGTTGTCTGCACCCTGTTGTGGCTCTAAAGCAGGTCCTGGAGCCTTCTTTCTGCCAGGCCTTTCCCAATACCAACCGCTGATTCCTCACCTGCATTAGCCAGCCCCAGTTGTTGTCTTGGGAGAAGTGAAACTTTGTGAGAAGATGGCCCAGTTTGATTCTAAAAAGTTTGCAGAGAGCCAGCCTAAAAAGGACACCCCATGGAAAGAAAAGGGTTCATGGGAAGAGAAGCAAAAGGCCCAGGCTGAGTGGAAGGAGGAGAAAAAGGCGGCTGCCCCTGCTCCTGAGGAGGAGATGGAGGAATGAGAGCAGGCCCTGGCTGCTGAGCCCAAGGCCAAACGCCTGTTTGCTCACCTGCCCAAGAGGAACTTTGTGTTGGATAAATTTAAGCTCAAGTACTCCAACGAGGACACACACTCTATGGCGTTCCCATATTTTGGGGAGCACTTTGATAAGGAGGGCTTGGTCCCTGTGGTATTCTGAGTATCACTTCCCTGAAGAGCTCACCCAGACCTCTGTGAGTTGCAACTTCATCACTGGAATGTTCCAGCAACTGGACAAGCTGAGGAAGAATGGCTTCGCCAGTGTCATCCTCTTTGGAACCAACAATAGCAGCTCCATTTCTGGAGTCTGGGTCTTTCAAGGCCAGGAACTTGCCTTTCTGCTGAGTTCAGATTGGCATGTGGACTACCATGCCAATCTGGATCCTGGCAGCAAGGAGGCCCAGACACTAGTGCGAGAGTACTTTTCTGGGAGGAGGGCTTCCAGCATGTGGGCAAAGCCTTCAATCGGGGCAAGATCTTCAAGTGAACTTCTCTTGCCATCACCTAGCTGCCTGCATCTGCCTTTCAGGGAGATGGGGGTCATTAAAGGAAACTGAACATTGAAAAAAAAAAAAAAAGAAGGCAGGAGGAAAAGGTGCATTTTAGAATTATCAAAATATAAACTGCAGATTCACACCTTTATTTTAGGATAACCCAGACCACTAGAGGGCACCCAATTTAGTAGCACTCTACTTGCACTTGTACAATCTACACACCTCTGAACATACCATAGTTTTAAAATAAATCAATGCAAATCTTTTGTTTGTATTTTTATAATCAGTTCAAGTTACTGTGACTACTTCTGCAGAAATTGACGACATTACTCAACTTATTTGTTGTCAAAATAAGTGATTATTTATAATATCAGGGTCAGTTGGTCAGGCTTTGAGAGATTTTCTAAACACAGACTTGTGTTATGTGACCTTGACAAAATCATCACACCCCTCTGATAGTTATTTCATCTGTGAATAAAGGGGATGGGAGTTGACTATTTCTAAGGTTCCCACTGGATTTAAATTTCAACTTCCCTTGTTAGTGGTCTTAAATTGCTGCTTACATACCATCTTGGTATCTCCAAACAATCAGTTCCTTAAGAACAAAGACTTCAAATCACTTTCTCCAGAATACACACACACACACACACACACACACAATGCCTGGTATAATCCTGGGCTAGATGTCTGCCTGACGAGCACTGGCCTTTTCTTTTCAAACTACTTTTCAAGCTTGGGATCCTCTCCTCTTGAGACATGGACATGCCTTCCCATGCAGAATTTTGTATCACAACCTCAGTGGTGAAAGAACAAATGCAAACATCTAATCCCCATCCTTGATTTTATTACTCTTCTAGCTCTTCCAACAATCTTGTACTTTCCTGTATTAAATCTCTTCTGATTGAAAAACCCAGATTGGTAGCTGTTCCCTACAATAACCCCTAATTAATGCAGTATTCAATTTATATTGTTTACATATTCAAACAAAACAATATAAAATGTATCAGGGTTCATTTAGTTGGAATCATCAAAATACCAAAATACCACTGTATCACTGTCTACCTACTCTAAAAAGACTATGTAATGTGAAAACTATAAATTAAAACTATATATGTTGCCAGGTTCAGTGGCTCAGCCTGTAATCCCACACCTTTGGGAGGCCGAGGTGAGTGGATTGCCTGAGCCCGCGGGTTCGAGACCCGCCTGGGCAGGTGAGACCTCATCTCTACAATAAATCAAAAAATTAGCCAGGCGTGATAGCACACACCTGTAGTTCCAGCTACTTGGAAGGCTGAGGCAGAAGGATCGCCGGAGCCCAGCAGGTCAAGGCTGCGGTTGTCGGGAACGGTCACTGCACTCCAGTCTGGGTGACAGAGTGAGACTCCAACTCAAAAAAAAAAAAAACTATATATGTTAAAACTGTGTGTGCACGTGTATGTGTGTGTGTGTGTCACTTCAAAGACAGCATTACAGTAGTCTCCCCTTATCTATGGTTTCACAGTTTCAGCTACACAAGGTAAAAGATATGACAGTGACACTCCACAATCCAAAAATATTTCATATAATATTTTGAGAAAGATCACATTCCCCTATCTTTTACTACAGAATAGTGTTATAATTGTTCAATTTTATTATTGTTGTTAATCTCTTACTATGCCTAATTTACACATGTAACTTTACCACAGGTATATATGTATACGAAAACATACAGTATATATATGGTTCAATAGTGTTTGCAATTTTAGGCATCCACTGTCGGCCTTCCAGCATATCTCCCACAGATAAAAGGGTACCACTGTATACACATACATATGTTAGCAATAAATATATGTTAATGCTAAGTAATATAAATGTAATTGATATATAATTATAATCAGATACACAAAATTACACATATATGCAGCTCAGATATATGAATGCATGTACATAATTCTTCCCTTTGTGTATGTGAATTTCAAAAGCTATACTACGAGTGTCACTTTCACATTTGAGGAGTCAGTGACTGGACGCCTATAAACATCTTCCAACTATTTCTACATTTGTCACCCACCAAGTCCATTAGACTAGAAGAAGTTAACTCCCACCCACATGCATTATTTGTGTATCTTTGTGTGCAGTGAGGCTAATATTTTGTAACATCTACATTTCATTGAATAACAATATAAAAAAGACTCTAATCTTCAATTTAAAATATTCTACTATTAACTGCAAAACATATCCTACCCCTGGCACAACCTGGTCTCACCCTCCTCAGGACCTACTGAGGCTGCTCATGAGGGTTTCTAGGGGCTTCCTTAAAATTTCACATTTTACTTGTTTGTAGTTTTAAAAATTATCTGGACTAATTTAAGATCAAGCAAGTAGAGGTCAGATATTTACGGTTCTGCCATCTCTAACATTTGCTTTCATTGAAGGTTATTATGGAAAATGCCATATTAAAAATGCTTCCATATATACTGTGAAACTAGTCACTCAATGTCACCTCGAGACTCAATTGAAAAATTTCCTTTAGAACTGAGTGTCAAAATAAAAAAAAAAAAAAAAAACCCACCAACAACCAGTTTCCTCTGAAAAGCTGGAATTCTCTGCTTTTGGATAACTTATCAGCTGTAACTTTATACTCTGTTGCTGGAAAAGCTCAAGTGTCAAATCTGACCTTGAATAAAAACTACACTAATACTTACTTGCTTATTAGCTTCCTTCTCCTTTTCTTGATTCTGACCTTCCATTTCTATTTTTATTAATAGCCCAAATTAGAAGCCACTCCCGAGCATTTTTTTAGAAAAAAATAGCACAATATAAATAAACTCAATAAGCACATTTAAAAGTACAACATAGTGATGAAAATATTTGCATTTTTGTTGATGACTGCACAAATATTATGAATGTACTAAATGCTACTGAATTGTATACTTTATTTAAAATAGTTCATTTTTATGTTATAAGAATTCTACCTCCATTTTTTAAAGGTACGGCACAATTCCAGCAAATAGCATATGGTTAGCAACCAAACAATCATATTACATTCTTCTCCTTTTCACTGTGGTGTGTGGAGAGAAAATTAATCTCTCCCCTGCCATCTATCTGTATGTCTCTTCTTCGCCACTACTTCTCTCGGTTCTAGTATCATTTTGTACTGCTCAGTTTATGTCCAAAATACATAAACATACTGTTATGACAGTGGTTTCCAAACAAGCCTGGTTTGGGGACCGAGAGAATTCTTTTTTTCAAAGGATGTCTTTCATAGAACACCAATATATAAATCAAATAAAGCCAGCTGCACAACATGGTTAAAGACGTTGAGTAAGAGGCCTAAGGTCTCAAGACACTATACCCGGCGTCCTCCTTGGGTTTCCCCACGGCACCAAGAGGCCACATGGGGAAGTAGAATGGACACTTTACTAAGAGAAAAAAGACTTTCATATGACATGTCTAGATAACCACAACTAAAACATCATCTTCTCTCCTGTGATCCAGATAACTACTTTACTCCAGTACACTCACATACAAGGGACTCAAGTCTTTGAAGATATAACATTGTAGAGTTCAACCTCCACTGGTTTCTTTGTTGAAAATAACTTGTGGCAATTTGTAACAGTATCTATGGAATGTGGGTTAATGTTTAGTCATAAAAATTAGTTGACAGGTTCTTAGAACACTATGAAATAAAAAGAAGCTTTCTGTAAACCACTTATATTGTTTTCACTGCTACAGTTAGTAAAAGTTTCAAATTACATTTCTCCATTTCTTAATTAGTATTTTAATTTGGCTTTGTCAATTACCAATGTGGCAAGTTTTAGAAAGATATGTCCATAGTTTTACATAGGCTCATAATCTGATAGATATGCTCATGTCATATGTCCATAGCTTCTGAACACATGGAGCTTTCACAAATTAATTAGGAAATTTTTGGCATGAAAAATATTTAGGAAATTTCCAAAATAGTATCTTTATCTTCTATGGAGGATGTACAATAACTTCTGGGGAGACAATAGTATGCACTGAGTAATCCCAAGCATTATAAACTGATTATAAAACATCTCTTATAAACAGTGAGTTTACCTGGAAGGAAAAACACAAACATGTATATTAAAAAATGTAAGTAACCAAAAATATATATATATATATCAGGTAACTGGTCAAATATCAGGCAACATATATAACAAGTATGTCACAAACATGTACATTAAAAAATGTAAGTAACTGGAAAGACATATATATCAGGTAACTGGTCAAACATCAGATAACATATATATCAGGTATATCAGGTGACTGGTCAAACATCAGGTGTCAGAAAACAGTCAAGAGAAAAATGATACAAAACTAGTCAAATATGGCCCAAAAGAGATTTATTTACTTAAAATCACATTCTGCATTGGGGAATTAATTTACAGATATCATCGAAGAATATAAAATTAATTCAAGTACAATAGTTTAAAACACTAGTAATTATTTGTTTTGCTTCACAGGAAATGGACAGATATCAAAACAATTATATTACTGGTTTCTTGGCTAAACTCTCATTTTAATATATATACATATATAACATATATTATATTTATATATTTAATATTTGTACTTATTATAAATATATTTCTATGATATACTATAACACATTATATATTATGATATATAAACATAAATTATAATATTAAGCACATATAAATATATATATAAAACATTTATTACAAATATTAATATATCATGAATTCAATATGCTACATCAAATATATAATAATATATATTATAAATAGGAGACGAGTTAGATGAAGAAACAGTACTAGTTGTATACTTATAAGTAACAAACAAAATTGTCTACTGATGCTTTTTTTTTTTAATCTGAATCTCACTCTGTCACCCAGGCTGGAGTGCAACGGAACAATCACAGCTCACCACAGCCTCAACCTCCTGGGCTCAGTGATCCTTCCACCTCAAGCTCCAAGTAGCTGGGACTACAGGTACACACCACCATGCCCAGCTAATTTTTTTTTATTTTTTTGTAAAGATGAAGTCTTGCTGTGTTGCCTCTGCTACTCTCAAATTCCTGGGTTCAAGCAATTCTCCTGCCTCGTTCCCCCAAAGTGCTGGGATTACAGGTTTGAGCCGCCTGGCCAGATTTTTTAAAAATACAGCATTTGATTACAGTGCAAACATGCACATAATGATAATAGTTATTTTATAGAACACCTTTTATGTACAGACATTCTGTAAGGCATAAGGAACTTTATTTTTTCTCTAGTAAGTAGGTGTTTAGCTCAGTTATACAGACAAGAAACTGAGATTTAAACAAGTTAAGTGATTTACCTAAGACACATAACTAGTGGCAGAGGAAAGTTCTAAATTAAGAGCTCTTGATGCCCAGTGCAATTTAAATATGGCAAAGAAACGGTACATGGTTCAATTTTGCAAGCACCTAATAACATAAGACATACTATACTTTTGAGAGAAATAAAAGAGCATGTGATAAGAATTTTTTTTGGGGGGGGGAAGCAAGATTTATTGAGAGGACAGAAAAGCTCCCACAGTGGAAGGCGACCCAAAGAGGTTGCCTGTAATCAGAATTTAACTGGTCTTTGTAGCAATAAATTTAGCAGTTACCTCTTGAAAAATAACTTCTAAATCCTTGGTATTTCCCTATTGATAGGAATGTATTTGTTATTCATGGTAGACCCCTCAAACCACACTTGATAGTTTACACTAATGTGGTAGCTAATGAGATGGCTTACAGATAGTTTACCTTAATAAGATGACTCAGAATGAGGGCTGACCAAGCTAGAAAAACCAACCATATAATTAGAGGTTGGGGGTTTGGGCCACATGATATCAGGCCAACCTCTGGAGAGGAAGAGAGGTCAGGAGATTGAGTTCAATCATGTGCCCAATGACTCAGTCAAGTGGGCTTAAGTACTGAAGTCTCAATAAAAACTATTGGCCATTTAGGCTCTGGTTAGCTTACCTGGTTGGCAATATTCTTTGTATACTGTCACAAACTGATATTCCAGGGAGTAAATGAGTACTGATCACAGTGTTATACACTGCAAGAAGAGGTCAGAATTACTGATTTCATCTCTTCCATTTGTAATTTCCTGGAAAAAAGTCAGATAATATATCTGCATGTGTTTGTGTGGGTCTGTTAAACATAAATAAATGTCAAAGGTGCTATCACAGCCTTAACACTAACATGCCTGACATCTCTTTCTGAAATTATAAAATACATACAGCTTTCAGGAATGCTGCTATTACATTAAATGCTGCACGCGTCTAGAGGAAAATGGAAATCCTGACGCTACATAATAATGAAGAATAACAAAGCAAAATAAATGAATGACAATTATGACCACTGTGATGTAAGTAGGGGTTCAATAAACACCAGTTTAAGAAATTCATAAAATGACATTTATGAAAATATTGACCTTAGTAGATTTCAGTCTTTTCTACCAAAAAGATAAGCAAAGTTTCAGGAAAATTATTTTCAAATGCATTAAAACTTTTACCAACTTGTGAGAGTTTTATTCCTGTATTTCCAACGTACTTGGCACAAATCAGTCACAATAAATAACTCCTGAATTAATCAAATCTGATATTATATTGCTTTATGAATAGTATAAATAAGATATTAGGTAGAATTCTTTTTGCTTCCATGTGTCATCAAGTATTGCACAGCACATTAGAGTTAAGTTAGTCACAAAGTTGTTCCCGGCTAATCAAATTCCCTAAGAATCGCTAACAAGAAAAATATTTCATAAATCATAGCCTTTATTTCCAATGCCATTGTCAAATTTTACAATTAAAACTAAATCTGGACTTTTTTCACCAATTCATATTATCTTCCCCCAAATAATGCCAAATAGTTAAGTTCCATTCAGACTTAAAACACTTAAAACAGGTTATTCAATTCCCTTAAAACAGAGGCTGGACATGGTGGCTTGTGCCTATAATCCCAGCACTTTGGGAGGATTACTTTAGCCCAGGAGCTCAAGACCAGCCTGGGCAACATAGAAAAAATCTCGTCTCTACCAAAAAAAAAAAAATCAATTTCCTTAAAATAATATTAACTTTAAGTATAGTAATCCATATGCTTCTACTTGGGATAGAAAATATTTCTATTTTTTAAAAATATGTTTGATTAATAATATTGAACAAGAAAAATTATGTGTAGATCCTGATACCTGGCATCATCAATAGTAAATAAGTCAAAAGTCAACTTGGATGGAATTGGAGACCATCATTTTAAGTGAAGTAATGCAGGAATGGAAAATCAAATGCCACATATTCTCATTCGTAAATGAGAACTAAACTAAGGAACCACAAAGGCATAGAGACTAGCATAATGAACACTGAAGACTCAGAAAAGGGAGGGTAAAAGGTGGAGTAGAGATGAAAAAAAGTCACCTATGGGGTACAACGTGCACAGGTGGGGGTGGAGGATACCCTTAAAGTCCAGACTTCTCCATTATACCATGCATCCATGTATCCAAAATCATTTGTACCTGCTAAAGACATTCAAATTTTTAAAAATGTAAGTCAATTTTGAAAGGGAATATCTTAAACAGTAAATACAGATATAGAAGACAGAAGAGGTTAGGAAGGTTTAAGAAGTTAAACAAGAAATTAAGCAGATTGGGAAAATCATAAGATTATTCATTAAAAAAAAGGAAAAAGAAGACAGGATAGTAACAAAAATAAACAAATGAGTGGGACAAAAGTGAAAATAAAAGGACTATCTTGTGGGATACAATTATTTTTAATAAACCATCCTATAATAAATCTCTATTGTGATTTTAAAAAGAAGTTGATAGTCTAACATTCTGAAATGTAGCTTAAAATATCTACTCCTATTATTTAATAAGGTTCTTCCCAGGCTTTAATAAAAAGATTGATACAAATGTTAGCATAGATGTTCTATTTTAAATTCTTACAAGACTTCTACAATATATAAAAATACTGTTCACGTGGAATTAAAGCTGCATGCAAAAATTGCTTCCAACTTTTAAGTAAAGGATGTTATCATATCCAAAATTAAATACAGATTCCACCTTGCTATATTTATTCAGTTTCCACAGAAAACATATAGGAGCTGCTAGACTTTTATTAAGCAACAGGCAGCTCCAAATTGGCAGATTGCTTTCCGACAGAATTTATGGGGTGGATTTTGGCATGTTAGCACAAGGTCTACTCCAGATAAAAACAAGCAAGACCTAACAAGAACCTGCAAGTCCCAAACCTTTTTCCCAGGGTTTATAATGATTTGATCGAAACGTAAATGGACATTTTTCTTTTGAAATGTGATATTTAAAGCACTTTACATAACTACATTGGAAATATACTCAAATATAACCTTAATCAGATTCCTCTATCAAATCCCAAGCTATTACTTCTAACTTCAAAATTAATCACTCTCTAGGAAAAAGGCAAACATGAATATATCAGTGCTTTCCCTAGTTAAATGTATGACTTCTCTTTCATTTGCTTCTGATTCTTCCTTTTGTTAGAGGAGGTAGAGATTCTTTCTATGCAACTGATCAAAATATCTGGCTTTCCCTCCCTTTCATGCTGGCTTTCAAACTACATGGTTCCCTGAGACGTGCAGAAGCTTTATCATTCGTCCCATAAATGAGTTGATGAATTAACCCTTGCTCTCCACTGACTCTGTCAAACACGCATGTTCCATGTGTCCACAGCCCACTGGCGACTGGTAGCTAGGAAACCCCTCCACACACCAAAGCATCTCGGTCCTCTGAGTTGAAGCCTACACTTGTAAGTCCTAGTGTTTGTCCCAGTCCTGTTTGCACTCACTATACAACTATTTTAGGCCGGGCTTCGTGGCTCAGCCTGTAATCCCACCATTTTGGGAGGCCAAGGCGAGTGGATTGCCTGAGCCCACAGGTTTGAGACCAGCCCCAGTAACTTGGCAAGATCTTGTCTCTACAATAAACCAAAAATTAGCCGGGCATGGTAACACATGCCTGTAGTTCCAGCTACTTGGAAGACTGAGGCAGAAGGATTGCCAGAATCCAGCAGGTCGACGCTGGGTGGCCATGAGTGAGACTCCAACTAAAAAAAAAAAAAAAAACTATTTTAATGATATTTATGTCATTAAATATAACATAAACTGATAAAATACAATCTAAAAAAAGGTCTTAAGGACACAAAACAAAAAAAAACCACAAAAACAAGAAATTTTCAAATCAGGTATAGACAAAACAAGCATAAAATAAAATGAGAAAAAAATTATAAAAATTTAGGTAACTCTGCATTTAGTCCAGTTCACATGTGTTTTCACATTGTAACTCCACTCTGAAGATACATTTAAGGTATGATTTAGTAAAAAAAAAAAAAAAAAAAAGCAACAGAAACTCCATTCTCACTAATGCACCTATATGCAAAGACAGTGTATTAGCCTAGATCTGCCTCAAAAGACTAGTAAAAAATTAGTTTATTATGTTTAAGAAATGCATCTTTCTGATAACCTACATTAATCAAAATATTAGCCAACTGCCTAACCCAAATTGTCAAGTAAAAGGACTTCTAACATACATACATTACACATATAATATATACAAATATCAATCTGCTACTTATATAAGCTTTCCCTATTTAAACCATCTGCATTACACCAAAATAAAAAAAAAAGCCACAATGTCTTTAAAACTGGTTCACTACAAAAGGCCGAGCTAATATAGGGACCTGAACATTAAAAGACTACATATTTGCATATTCGGGATAGGCAAACAGTTCCTGAAAAGGAGTAACTATAAGAGAAGACTGGCAAATTTGATTTCATTAAAATTAAGAGCTTCTGTTTCTCAGAAGCCAAAAGATAATGAAAAGGCAAACAACAAACTAGAAGAACATATTCACAATCTCTCTCTGTATATGATAGATAGATAGATAGATAGATAGATAGATAGATAGATAGATAGATAGAGATATATCTGGAAAAGGACTCATATCCAGAATATGCAAAGAGTTCCTAAAAATCTGTAAGACAAACTTTTTAAAAAGTAGCCAAAGACTTCAACAAGCACTTCACAAAAGTCCAATACATTGCATGAAAAGGTACTTATTAGCACATCACTAGTTATCTGGGAAATGCAAATTCAAACGCCCATGAAATACAACTATACTCCCCACAAGAATAGCTATAATGCAAAAACTAACAATACTAGACATAAGAAGAATGTGGAGCTATTAAAAACTGTCATACCTTGCTGGTGGGAGTGGAAGTTGGTCCAACACTCTGGAATCCTGTTTGGCAGTATCTACTGAGGCCAAACAAGCACTATCCTAAGGTCCAGCAATTACCCTGCTAGGAATATATGCAAGAGAAATGATTGTCTATGTTCACCAAAAGACATAAACAGAAATGTCCGTAACAGCTTTATTCATAGTAGCAACCGAGACTTCATTTGTGTAGCCAAAACCTTGGAACAACACAAAGCCCATCATCAGTAAAACAGATCATCAAATAGAATAAAAAAGGAGAAATTTCTTCTATAGGCAACAACAGGAATATGCCTCTCAAACGTAATGTTGAGCAAAAAAAAAGCCAGACACAAAAGACTGTACACCATATGAGTCTATTTAAATAAAGTTCAGACACAAGCAAAACTCATCTATGGTGACAGAAATCAGGATAATGATTTCTAAGGTACAATGAGTATCAACTGGAAGAAGGTACAAGAAAGCCCTGTGAGTGTTGTAAATGTTCTATATCTTAATGTGGACTGTGGTCACATTGATATATACTATACCTCAGCCTAAGACGTCTCTAATTTATTTAGTTATTTATTTATGGATTAATACAGAACAGACCTTAGGACCATGGTTTCTTGGCCTCTGTACTCTTGATATTTTGGGCCAGATAATTCTGTTTGTGGGAGACTGTCCTGTGCACTATAGAATATTTAGCATTATCTTCAGTCCCTCTACTCATTAGATGCCTGTAGATTCACGGCCTCAGTATGACAACCAGTTATTTCCAAATGTCCCTTGAGGAACAAAAATCACTGCTGGTTGAAAATTCCTGTGTTGAACTATTGGTCTCAGCTGGAGAGTAAACCTTCCTTATGGCCTCACAAAGTAGGAACCAGAATACAAATCAGGCCACGACTTAAAAATTACATTCTACTTGACCTACAAGAAGGACTTAAAAGTATTTCATTTGACACAGGCAAATATATATCCCAAGTAGACTAATCACATGAAGTACCTAGGATGCTTATAGACATAAATTCCTAGGCGCTTGCCCTAGAGATTCTATTCAGAAGGTCTGGGGTAAGGCCTAGAAATCACTATTGTCCAAGCACCTCGGGTGATTTTTATAAACAAGCCAACCTGAAAACAGTGCTTAAGACCACTCTAATATATATATACCTTAGATAGAAAATCGTTTGACTATATTGCATGACAAAAATCCTGAACATTTCTACAAGGGTAATTTTTTTAAAGGTTTTCTTTTTTATCTTACGCTTTAAAGAAAATAAATGTCTACCAATGGCTGAATTACTGGATATTGGCATTAGCTAACACTGCTAGACAAGTCAAACAAGTGGCTATGTGCTCTCCTAGGGGTTTAAGAAATTGGCATCATTTCGGGATCACACCTAGGGCCTTATAAAGAGAAAGCACTAGGCAGATGTAAACTGGGATCTTGCTTCCTATCAGTTCAGCCATTCGTTCGCCTCCATCCACTCCTTACCTCCACCGCTATATTGCTTATCACAATCTGCCCCTGCTGCAATTCCCCATTTTCACCTTAACCTAATTACCAGCACACCTGCTTCCACCAGCAGGCCCTGGGCAGGTCACACTCTGTGACTGGCTCTAGTCCCAGCAGGAAGTAGATAATTTTTTTTTTTTTTTACCAGCCTTGGGCAAGCAATGCCTTAGCTCCAAGGTCGTTCTTTTTCACTAGTTCTACGTGTTTTGTTCTCAACTGCTCTTCAAACTTCCCTGCCTTTCCCTTCCCTCAACACTGACCTAATTAATACCTGCTCATTCCTAATTTCCTGTTGACTAATCTGATCCCTCACCTAATGCTTTATCTTCTCTAACTGTGTTTATGATTGACTCTCTGGCTTCACCTTCTACAGTTCCTTCACAAAGGTGTGTTTTTACTCCTTGGTTGTGGGCACTGTGCTAAATGCTTGACAGGAATTATCCTATTTCTTTTTCATAATTCTGTGAGACAGGGATAGGCATACTTTCTAGCAAGGAAAAGAGACTTAAGTAATGTGCTAATCCTCCTAATTCTAGTCTTTGTACTTTGGCACTGTGATGTCTTGCTTTTCCTCCTGCAAAACACATGCATATATTCTATCCCACTTCCCTTGATTTATCCTTTTCTGTATAAATAAAACATCTTTTGCCCAGTTCTCCATTAAGAAACTATATGCTTTCTCCATGTTCTTGTACTTAAAACAGTGGTAGTACCATTCACTGTATTTAATTATTTAATAATTACCATGTGTCTCCTTTCTCTTCTAATGACGATATACTCATAAGCCTCTTTTTCTTTTTGAGTTGGAGTCTCACTCTGTCACCCAGACTGGAGTGCACTGTGGCATGCTAACAGCCACTGCAGCCTCAACCTGCTGGGCTCAGGCAATCCTTCTGCCTCAACCTTCCAAGTAGCTGGAACTACAGGCACGTGCCACCACGCCCTGCTAATTTTTTGATTTATTGTAGAGACGAGGTCTCACCAAGTTGCCCAGGCTGGTCTTGAATCCCTGGTCTCAGGCAATCCTCTCACCTTGGCATCCCAAAGTGCTGGGATTTTAGGTGTGATCTACTACGCCCAGCCCCTCATAAGCATCTTAATACACAGGTCACAGCTTCCACTTCTTGTATCCCTGGACACATAGCACAATCCTTCTCAGAAAGGAAACACTCAACAACAACAACAAAAACAAATATTTTGTCAAAATTATTTCAACAAAGCATGTATGGAATATATATTAGTCACTGTGCTAGATGCTAAGGATACAAAAATGGAACGATCTCCACTTTCAATGAGTTTACAGACTAGTGGTGAAGAAAGACTTGCAAATCAACAACAAAAACACCAGACAACTATAATAAAGCTATAAATAAGGGCGCACAAAGGGAAAAGCAACCTTCAAATGGAGGGTGCTGGTTGATATCAGAGAAGAATTTACAGAAAAGGAAGTGATTTTTGAATAGTATCTGTAAAGAAAGATCAGGAGACCAGGAGGGTGGATAAGAAGCTATTCCCAAGAAAATGATAAAAAGACCAGCGTGTGCAGACAGAGATGTGAAAGGCCAAGTGAGCTTGAGGAGTGGTGAGAAGTTCCGAGAGCTGGAAAGCGGAGCTGGAGTTCAGGGTGTGGAAAAAGAAAAGGAGCAGAACTACTAAGCAATGGTAAAGAGCTTGGGCACTCTCACAGACTAGGCATAAGAAAGGAGAGAGACAATGGCTAAGTATGCCTGAACCAAATTTATTCCTCCAATTACTCCAGAGTCTTACAGACTGGACATTAACAATATACAAGATTAAGCTGCATCCTTTCATATGTCATGTGCTTCTGTGAACAGCCAATGTGATTTTTCATCATCACCTTCAACACCATCATGGTCACATAAACCACTAGCTTGTTGACAGAATGATTCTAAATATTCTGCTGTATGTTTAAGAACCATTGTGTGTCTGTCTGCAAAGCAATCAGGAGCTCAAATTCAGTTTAGCCACTTTTTTAAACTCTTTTTTTTAACCTCTTAGCATCTACAATCCATAATGGCATGAAAGAAATGCAAGTAATGGCTTAAAAGAAAAAAGCTTGAAAGACTATCTGTGTTTATTTGTTCTTCACCTCATTCCAGAAAGAACTCCCAGTGAAGGACTATCAGTGGATTTCAATTATCATATGCTCTCCAGATCCATTTCCATATATAACAGAGCTATAAATTTCTTTAATACTACAGCTTCAAAAAATTACAAGGTGCTATAAACTTTCCAGCTCTACCAAAAAACTCTTTCAAAGCAGCATGACTGTATTCTAAGCAACTTGGAAATCACCATGAAGCCATTTAAAGATATGTTTAACTTGTTTAAACCCATAAATGCCACATTCTTTACAGAAATGTAAGAATGACAGAAGAAGCACTACCATTAAAATTTCCTAATCACTGAGTTCTTATTTCCTATACCCAGGTAGCTATACTGACTTTTAAGTCATTGACAGGTCAAGAGAGACATTTCATTAAAGAATGAAAACCTGCAAAAAGCTAATATGTTAATTATTTATCATTTTTTTCCTTGAAAAACTCCTGAACTAAACCCTGAAACTTCCACATTCCTTGAGACCAATTGCAGATCTCATGTCAGGGAAGATGGAGTGTCCCAACAAATGTGTATTCTCTTAACAGCTCCCTTCGTAATTAACGTGAGCTTCAGCTACTACCAGTGTTTACCTGTTTCTGTAGAAATCACTTACACCTCTTATTCCTGGTTGCTAACCCTGCTAATCTTGTACCTGATTAGCCTCAACCAATATTTGCTAGTGGCCATGGTGGATCTGAGGACAATGGTGGTGACAAGAATGATTAAAACACTGAGAAAGCTATAAGATTCTCATGGCTCTCGTTGTCTAATACGCAACCAAAAATTACACTCTGAAAACCCTGTGTTAACACCATTATTATTTTTATTATTCTCAGATCAACACTATTTTTTAATACAGAGGCCAGTTCAATTCGGAATAGCAAATGAACCAGAGGAACAGATGCAAATGCATCCGATGTCCTAAAGCTTAATATTTAGCAAAGCTATCTTCCAAATTGCATATATCAAATCAAATCATAGATAAACAAAAAGAAAAAATGTTATATTTACATCTTGCTTGCTTTCTAGGGACGTCCAATCAGAAGCCTATCTCTTACTAGATAGAAGAGTTCATATGTTTCCTCCTTCCAGTACTAAATGTTCTTCCACCCCTCATAAACCAATGAAGGTGGAGAGTAGAGGAAAAAATAAGAGGAAAACAAAAAAATCTGGTAACACAAAGCTAAATCACCTCCCTCCTCCCAGCTCCCACCCAAACATCTAGAGTATCATTTTCCAAACCTGAGAGAATCATTACTACCTTGGGCAAGTTGGCTTGTTGCCAGTGCAGCCCAAAATGACCATAAATAAAGTCTTAATTACATTAATTAATTTCTTCCTGTAGATCATCACATTCTTTGGGTGCTCTGTCTCAGTCTTGGAGCCAGTACCCTCCTTGACTCATCACCAACACAGATCATCCTACCTCTCCACTGCTTGTGGTAGGGTTCCTAATTTTGCTTCCGTGTGTCCTAGATGAATTTTTTCTCATCATCTGAAAACAGACCTCATCTACTGGTATTATCGAGCTTTGGCAAACTTTGGGGAATAATGTCCACACGATGACTATAGAACATAGCCTTACGATTAGAGGCTGATCTATCACCTGACTTCTCATGAAAATGTGCAACTATTGATATGCAAAGTGATATTTTAACTGCTGTTTAAATGACAGATGTTCTAATAACCATCAATCAAACACCAAAGCATGTGATAACTGTGAACACACATAATATTGCCAATAAGTCTACAGTCAGTGGTAGTGTTATGACTATCACTGTAGAAAATAAATATGTCACAATAATTCCACCAGAGATTTGGTATCAAAAAGCAGTAGATTAATGACGTCACAGGGTTTTTAACAAGACTGTAATATGACAAATCCAACGACTCTTGCTGTTTCCTGAGTTTAAGTTAACTGAAATTGGTTCCTGGAGTTTTCATCCAAAACCCTGCACAGGAAGGGGACTTGCGGTGTTTCTCTAAATCACAGCTGCATTAGCTGACTCCATCTCAATTACCTATCTTTAAACAGAGATTCCTAGGGCCCACCCTAAAACTAAATTCAACATATCTGCAGAATGACTCAAGAAATGATCAGACACCACATCCTCTACCAAGATTCTGATTTCATCAACTCTAACACTGACAAAAATGGTTGCCAATTTTCTAAAAATTCTGATTACCAATGGAAAGATATCTTAGGCCAGAAAAAGGAAAACACCGCATATTACTGCTAACATCCAGCCGTCTAGTTTTAGAAATGGGAACTCCTGACTTTTTCCCCTTAAAGACTGTTTCTTCCCCACCCCCAACCATTCTTCCTCATGTCTGTAAATGGTACCAATCCACTCATTAATAAAAACCAGCCAACCTGAAAGTCATCCTTCACTGTCATCTGCACTAGAGGTCTTCTCTGACCCATGTCTTGCTTTTGGCTATAAACAGCAGAAAAATCTAATCCAACTCATGTAAATCTGAATAAAGTGTACAGGAGGAGGTTATCGTGTTTGTTTCTATCAGAATTCAGGTACAAACTTTTTCAGTTCTCAAATTGGTGCCCTCCACAGTGTGTTAACCTCGTCATCACTCTGCTCTACTAGTGAAATAACATAACAGTTACTGTTTTTAAATTTACAAGCAATAATCAGAGAAAAAAACTATCTCAGGAGCCCCTAGCAAATTTCCTTTATCTTGCCTTTCCCAGAACCACTGGATCTTCTGGTACAAACTTACAAACTGGCTTAGACTTGGATTCCTGGACAAATCAGTGGGAATTTCCACCTTTGAGCTTGGATGGGACCAGCTTTCCTGTAGTAGATGGGCTGAGTGACAGAGGGAGAGACAACTGCATATAAGTTTAAGATTTTATTAGGAAAAGAGGACTGAAGAATTCCTCAACTACAAACCTAATCAAGAGTAAGTTTTCTCCTTTTATTCTCTCATCACTTTCTTTTCCTTCATAGCCTCTATCACCATTTGAAATTGAATATTTGTAGATATGTAGCTAACACTGACACAGCACTTGCTATATGTCACTGTTCTAAGTGATTTATACAAATGAATTTACTCGCTTCTCACAACAACCCTGTGAAGTCGGCACTTTTGTCTCCTCATATTACAGATGACAGCATTCAGGTACAGAGAGGTAGAGGAACTTATCCACAGTGGCCACAGTGGTGGAACTTGGAGTCACAGCAGTCAGACTGAGAGTCCAAGCACTCAGCTACTACACTAGGTAGTTTTTTGCGTAGTTTTGTCTCACTGCTCCACAAAACTATAGGATACATGAAGCAGAAATTGCATTTGCTTTATACACCACTCCATATCAGTGTCCAACACAGTATCAGACACATAGGAAACATTCAATTGGCTACACAACTGAACAAATGAATGGATGGTTGAGGGAATGAGTGAATGAATGAACAAATGAGGTAATGAACAAAGGAACACCTAGAAAATCATGATCCAGATCAACTGATGGCTCACATTGCATGACTAATTATGGGTCCAGAGCATCAAGCTTCTGGGTCCAATCTGGCTTCTCAAGCTGGAGTTCTATCATCCTTGCTCCACAAGGTCACACATGAGTTGTCAATTATAAGTAGTCCTTTCCTTACAAATCCACCAAACATCAAATGAAAATTCAAGCAGGAGTCAGTCACTTCTTTTCAGACAGATTGTAGTGAACATGTTCAAAACACAATGATGTGAGTCGAGGATGGGATTTTCTTGCACTTACCTTACCTGTATTACAAATGAATATTTTGTTCATTGAGAGCAAGAACCAAAAACCGAAAATATATATAAAACCCTACACACTATCAGGTACTGAGGACATTTAGCAAACTTTTTTTAAATCAATAATTTTTAATAAGCTAATCAGCTGAAAGTCTCCACTTGAATCATGGAGATATGAGTATATACAAAGCATTTGTTGAAATTTCCTTCCATAATAGTAGCATGGCTTTTAAAAATAAATCATCTGAAAAATGTAAGTAGCTAAAAAAAAAAAAATCACAGGGCATACATGTCAGTTCCCATTGTCAACATCCAGGATCAATTCTGCTCTTAGAAGAAAACTCATAGTAAACAAGATTTCCAGAGAAACTGTTAATTGGTACAATGACATGCATGTGCGCGCGCGCACACACACACACACACACACACACACATACACACACACACAAAGCTGTTAAACCTAACTGGTTCCTAAGCAAACAGGGCAATATATTACAATTCAAATGCAATGCTAATAAATATCAACCCCCACTTAATATGCACATTACAGCTTGTCCCTCTACAGAAATGATTTGTGAGTTTACCCTCTACCTCCAGAAGCAAAAGAAAACAGCCTTAGTAAATCGGCAAACATGTTATGAAACTGTCTATTTACATGTTTGCCTTTTGCCTTAATAAGTAGCTATATTTGCTGTTTTGAACAATGCACCATCAGCAATATCTAAGTCTTCAGGTCAAGCTTACTAATGGAAAGCAGATTTTCAAAGATCACTCCAATTATTATAAAAAACAATGACAAAACAGAGAAGCTCATAAATAAACCACAGGTTCCTTTATCAGTGGAGAAAAAGGAAAGCTGTGTAGAACTCATTACTGTAAGAAAATCTCCTACTGCATACAAGGGGGCTGAACGCTGAAGACGTGGAGATGAGTAGCGTTCATGGTAGACAGGCTCTGAATAAGAACATACCCCTTTGGGGCGGGGGGGAGGTGAAAGCACAGTGTTTGTATTGATAAAGGCATATGACCACGGCACTTTTTAGTTTTTCCTAGAAAAATAAAGTCATCTTCCCTTGCGTAGTTTTTTTTTTTTTCTTTTTCTCTTTCTTTTTTTTTTTTTTTTTTTGTCAGAGACTCTGTCACCTACATGGAATGCAGTGGCACAATCACAGCTCACCACAGCCTCCACCCGCTGGATTTCCATCTCAGACCCCCTACCCACCCGCCCCAAGTAGCAGGCACTACAGGCACGCACCACCACACGCCACTAATTTTTTGATTTTTTGTAGAGACGAGGTCTCACTATGTTGTTCAGTCTGGTCTCGAACTCCTGGGCTCAAGCAATCCTTCTGCCTTGGCCTCCCAAAATGCTGGGCTTACAAGTATGAGACACTACACCTGGTAAGTTTTTTCTTTAATATAGAATCCCAAACCACAGGGATACTACAGAGCATGAATTCCTTCTTACTTGTAGCTTGATTCATACCCCAGTGGCCATCAAAAATTAGAATCACCCTATAAAAAGCTCTTATTATTGGATAAAACAGGTGCAAGGGCAATGATTCTTCTGTCACATTGCTGCTACACATCCTACATATTATAGTTGGTAATAGTTTGGTGTGGACAGTGGACACAAGTTTTTTATTTCCCAGCTCGGGCTTCACCCAGGAGGATGTCCTCTCTATTCATTCATTTCCCTTTTTGATTTAAAAAGAACTCAAGCCAGCTGTTAGGCCTGCTTTGTCAATTTGTTAGGATAGGTCTTAAAAATCAATAAAGAAAATGGTCAGCTGGATGTGGTGGCTCACACCTATAATCCCAGCACTTTGAGAGGCCGAGGCAAGAGGACTGCCTGAGTCCAAGGGTTCGAGAGCAGCTGGGGCAACATGGTGAGACCTCGTCTCTACAATAAATCAAAAATTAACCAGGCATGGTGGCATGTACCTGTAGTTCCAGAAACTTGGCTGAAGTAGAAGGATCATCTCAGTCCAGCAGGTAAAGGCTGCAGTGCCCGTGAGCATGCCACTGCACTCCAGTCTGGGCAACAGAATGAGACTCCAACTCAAAAAGAAAAAGAAAATGGTCAGACTTAGATTTGAGACTAGAAGTCTCAAAGAAATGTGCAGAAGACATTCTCAGGCATCGTGTGACTAGACAGCCTTCCACTGTAAAGCCTACATAACTGAACTCAAACTGAAAAACAATCCAATTATTGCAGGAATATATTCCTAAAACCACTCTAACTGATCATTTCTCAATCCCAGAATGCTCGACTCACACAGGCCACAAGACACCCACTCTCCAGTTGGCAGCTTTAATAAATTTTCTGTGTTTTCATTAGGAGAAGAAAAAAAGCCTTTCTCAAATTAGTCTACAAAATAGTTTCAGAAACTACGTAAGTATTTTAAAATACCTCTTTATAATCTCATTTAATATAAGTGTATTTCTAAAATTATAAGTGTCCATAACAAAAAAATGTGCAAACAGAATACAGTCATCACTTGTTAAAATAATGATAAAAAGCAACTAACCCTGAATTGTATTCCACCTCTTTAAAAATAAAAACTAAAAAAAAATAAAGCAACAAAAGGCAGAACGCAGTGGCTCACATCTGTAATCCCAGCACTATAAGAGGCGGAAACAGGAGATTGCCTGAGCCTAGAGGTGCGAGACAATACTAAGGGACATGGTGAGACCTCGTTTCTACGATAAATCAAAAAATTAGCTGGATGCGGAGGCGTGCAACTATAGTCCCAGCTACTTGGAAGGCTGAGTCAGAAGGATCACCTGAGCCCAGCAGGTGGAGGCTGCTGTAGTTGTGAACATGCTACTGCACTCCAGCCTGGGCGACAGAGTGAGACTCCAACTCAAAAGAAAAAAAAGCAACCAAATATGAAAACATGCCCATATCCTTGCCAGTAGACCTTCACCTCTGCCTGAGGACTTAAATTCCTTGAGGGCAGGAACCAATTCTTACTCAACTTAATTCCAACTGGTTGGAATGAACCCCTTTCTATGAAACTAGGTCCTGGGCACACAACCATGAACAGACAAGATCTCTCTCAGCATGGAGCTTACATTGCAGAGGTGGTGACAGCACCCCCAGAGGGTGTAAAAAATAAAATTTAATTTTATATGTCTAAGTGTCAAAAGAAAAACAAAGGACTGAGAAGTGAAAAACTGGATTACTTACCTACTTGAGATAGAGGGTCACTTGAGACCAATCTGAGAAAGAGATATTTGCAATTTAAACAGAAAACTGAAGCCTGAGGGTGGGGAGGGGAGGAGCTAAGAATAGGAGCTGCACATGCAAAGGCTTTGAAGTGATCTAAGAGTGGAGCTTGGTTAAGGGTGGGGAAGATCCGTCTGCAGGCAGAAGAGTAGTAGTCTAAGACCACACAAGGGAGACAAAATGGGTGGGGGGTGGGGAGTCACACAGGATCAACTGGAAAGGAATTTGCATATCATTCCGAGTACAAAAGGAACCTGATGTGATTTGTATTTTATAACATTCCTACTGCTCCGTAAAATAAGAAACTGATGAGACAGCAAGATGAGAGCAGGGAGAATAGGTGAGAGGATGTTTAATAGTTCCAGCAAGAGATAAGGTAGTTAGATCCAGGTGGCGGCGGTGGTGATGGAGAGAGGTAGACATATCAAAATGAATTCTGACGGAAGAATCAACATGACTTGCCTCAAGGACTGAAACTGGGAGCGAAGAAGCAGGACCCAAAAATAATTCCTAGGTTCCAGGCATCAGCAATTACATATTCAGGTATAAATGTCAAGCTGATACTGAAAAAAGCAGGGGCTCAGAGGAGAAAGCTGGGCTACAGTGATAAATTTGAGAGTCATCAATAAAAATTCATAATACGGGTTTCAGGAAGTACATGGGGTTTGGAATCCCAGATCTGCCACTTACTAGCTTGTGTCTCTAGGAAAACTGTCTTATTTTCCATCCTCAAAATGAGTATTAAGGCCAGGCGCAGTGGCTCAAGCCTGTAATCCCAGCACTTTGGAAGGTCAAGGCGAGAGGATTGCCTGAGCCTGTGGGTTCAAGACCGGTCAGGGCAATTTGGTGAGACCTCATCTCTACAATAAAGCAAAAAACTAGCCGGATGTGGTAGTGTGCACCTGTAGTTCTGGCTACTTAGAAGACTGAGGCAGAGGGATTGCCAGCACACAGCAGGTTGATGCTGGGGTGGCCATGCGTGTGCCACTGCACTCCAGCCTGGGCGATAGAGTGAGACTCCAATTCAAAAAAAAAAAAATGAGTATTAAAATACCTTTTCCCCCCCCAAGATTGTCCAGAGCAGGGATTACTGAATTTTTTCTGTCAAGGACCAAATTATAGGTCACAAATACTCAACACTGCCATTGTTAGCATAAAAGCATAGATACGATGTAAATAAATGAATTGGGCTGTGTTCAAATAAACTGTATTTACAAAAATAAAATGCATAGTTTTGACAACCCATGGTCTAGAGCAGTACTTAAAGTGTGGTCCCCAGACCAGCAGCATCAGCATCACCTTGTTAGAGCTGCAAATTAAAGACTTCACCCCAGGTTTACTGAATGAGAAACTCTGAGAGTGAGGGCCCAGCAATCATTCTTTGTAGCAAACCCTGCAGGTGATGCATGCTAAAGTTTGAGGACCTCTGGTCTAGAAAATAAATATAAAAGTAGTAGTTACTACTATTATTATTACTATCAACCTGGCTCCTAGAAGTTTAGGAGATAGATCCTAGGATAAAACAAATGCTGGAGAATTGTGGTAAATCAAGCAAAAGAGAGATAATCTTCTGTTACAGTGTAATTTGGGCTTTGATGAGAATTCTTGAGAAATTAAAGATTGTTTTTATATATTCTTTATTCCAAAGAACCTCTCTAACTTTCTCATATGTTAAGATAGATATAATTTTGTCATGCTCTCACTCCACTTATTGAAATTAACAATAAAATTTTCAAATATGTATCTCCAACCTAACTTCTGATAAAAATACAGGTTATATGCCAATTAATTTCCAAATCCCTAATGGCAGATAAACTATTAGTTGATAGTCTATTGTTACAACTAACACACTTTACTTACATGAACAGATAATAAACAAATTTATCAAATATTATTTTGACAGAATGATTTGACCACTGGAAAGATTTAGGATCAATGGGGGAAGTTAAAATATAAAGGGCTGTCCATAGACAGAATATACCACCACCATTTTCATACTGTTTTAACACTGCTATTAGAAACTAGACAGAGATCTGCCTACCGAGCCTGCCTCAAATCAGATAAAAGAATTGTGGACTATAGATATAAAAGGGTCATGCCCTCCCTCACCATTATGTTCATGCCAATAGTTCTTCACAAAACTCCATAAGAAAACCAAAATAAAATCTGTACACAAATAAAATCTGTACACAAATCTGTACAAAATAAAAACCTATCAACAGCCTTGGAAGGTTAACAGGAAGAAGTGAGGGCCAGACACCAGATCCTCTCTCAGAACAAAGACCAGCTTCCATGACGAGGAAGAAATCCAATCAGACAGGTAATGCACAATATTTAAAGGGTGGGGCATCAGGTGGTTTCAAAGGGAGCAGCAGGAACAGGAAGGACCAATACAGAATAATGAGGTATCCCAATGGCTATCTCAAAGAACATGCTACTGGAAATCTAGATGCAAGAAATATCAGGAAAACCAAACAGAAAGGCCCACCAGTTTTATTCAGGTAAACTCGGAAAATCTCTCAAGCTGCTCAGGCGATGGGAATTAAATGGCTGAAACCAAGGCAAGAGGTAAACTGAAAAAGCAGAAAGCACCTGGGCGTGGTGGCCTATAATCCCAGCACTTTGGGAGGCTGAGGTAGGAGGATCACTTGAGCCCAGGAGTTGGAGACCAGCCTGGGCAACAGATAATGTCTCTAATAAATAACAGATAATGTCTCTAATAAATAAACAAATAAATAAGGTAAAAACTAAAAAGCAGAAAGCCATCTTAGGGACTTAAAAGATTTTACTTATTGATCTGTAAAATCCATAATTGTCCAAATCATATAATCCATTACTAAAAATGTATATGAAGATACAATTGTGAGATACAAAAGAAGATACAATTGTGAGATATAAATGATTACTGGATTTTCTTAACCAGAATCACTGTGTTTGACCTAGAAACTGAAATTGATAATAAACTACTCACACATTATATAATAGTCATACTACAAAGATCCCATAGTTTTAATTTTGAGAATTTTAGAAAATCATGTGAAAATTCACAAAAGTTTAAAAATGAAGACTATTCAGTTTATTAAAAGCACCCACAAATTAAAAGAACTAGCACAGCAAATTTTGGCTATTTTTAGCAAGGAAGATTCCATTACTTGGAGATACTCTTACCAACCCCGACATCTTGCAAAAAGCAAAACTTGGAAGAGATCACTAACTTTAAAAATAATAATAACCCCAATATCCTTTCAGTGGAGCTGTAAAAACCTATGTCAAGATTACCTGAAATTAAACCAAACAAAATTTAAATTTCATATTTTATCTTGTTCTGTCATACAATCACAGACACCAAAGACATATTAAATAATGCCTGAAGGTTTATACTCGGTGCTTTCCAAATTTGTGTTGCTCAGGATCCCTTTAAAGGTAAATTAAGATGCTAACATAATATTGTACCGTTATTTAAATATGTTCATAAAAATCTACACACTTCATATTCTTATAGCTGTAGCTTTTTTTTTTTTCTTTTTAAGAGACAGTGTCTCATTCTGTCACCCAAGTCAGAGAGTGCTGTGGCACAATCAAGGCTCACCTTAATCTCCTGGGCTTAAGTGATCCTTCTGCCTCAGCCTCCAGAGTAACTGGGACTACAGGCACATGCCACCACATCTGGCTAATTTTTTTAATTTCTTATAGAGACAAGTTCTAGCTTTGTTGCCCAGGCTGGTCTCAAACTTGCAAACTCAAGCAATTCTCCCTTCTTGGCCTCCAAAGTGCTGGGATTACAGACGTGTGCACCCATGCCTGGCCTACCTCTAGCTTTCAAACAAATCTAACACCAAAACCCATCTACAAAATAACCACAAACACAAATATAAAACTAGTCACATTTATATTAACAACCTAAATTCAGTGTGATAAAAGATGACATTTTTCAAAACAACGTAACTATAGCACAGGTTCAGTGTGCTGATGCTCTAAGGATCCTGTGATTTTTTTTAAAATCACTTTTCTCTGCTTGAATCCCTGCAAATCTAGGTCACTGAACTTTACCTAACTTTGACATTTACATATTACAGCCACCTCTGTTCTTTTCTCTTTATTTTTTATTTTTGAGTTGGAGTCTCACTCTGTTGCCCGGACTAGAGTGCAGTGGCACACTCACAGCCACCCCAGCATCGACTTGCTGGGCTCCGGCAATCCTTCCGTCTCAGCCTTCCAAGTAGCCGGAACTACAGGCACATGCTACCACACCTGGCTAATTTTTGATTTATTATAGAGACGAGGGCTCACCAAGTTGCCGTTCTTTTCTCTTTAGACCAAAGTAATTAAGATAGCATGACTTGGTTCCAATGCTTCTTGCTTTATTGTGTGTTTTATGATGAAGTTAAGATGCATTATTTCCATATTTTATAATTTTACACTTCACATTATTTAATTATACACTTTATATAAGTATAGTTCAATAATTTGCCATTTATACTCTGTAATACTTCATAATATGTACATACTTTTAAATTCCATAAAATATATTCAAATGCAAGGTTGTACATGTTCCTAACTACATATTCTAATGATTTTTTTTATTATTCTAAGCTAAAGTTATAAGGGTTACAAATACTGTAGACTCATGGTTTATTTCCCTGCCATTCCTAAAGACACTAAATAAAAGATACACCAAAGTTCAGCTTTACCAGCCTAACAAATCACACAGACTTTTTCGGTTCCCGTTAAAACAAAAGTACATACTGGCATAACTATATACAGAAATGCATTTAGCATTAATTATCATTTTACAACTTTAAGAAACATATTTAACTGTGGCGATCTTAATATGGTTAGGAAAAAGTGATCACATAAAAGTTTATAAGACTGACAACTGAAAACGAATTTTCAATAACTGCATTCTAGCAAGTACAAGAATAGACATTAGAACCCACCTGGATTGAAAACTGCTTCTACCATCACAAGTCTTGTGACCTTGGGGAAATAATTTAACCTTTCTATACCTCACTTTTCTCAACTGTAAATGGGGGAAATATTGGAACATACTTGACATTGTCACTGCAAAGCTAAAATGTGATTATCTAGGAGAAGCAGTGAGAGCAGTGCTGTCACCCAGCAAGTGCTCAATAAAGCTTCACTTTTAAGGAAATGCACTAAGGAGCTACTCAAGTAGACAAACTACAGTGTAATGTGGACATATCGTACCACAACCTTAAAGTAACAAGCCAATGACATCCTTAACGGAGACATCCCAGTAAGTTGTTAAATTTGTATTAATAAAAATAGTAGAAAAGGTTTTTTAAAAAGTATTAATATGTTATGCAGACCATGTTTCAAGCAAAATCCTTTTCCTGGTCAAATAATTCTGAATATACTATTAAATCAAATCATAACTGATTTGGCCTTCACTTTACAAGGGGGTATATCCAAGTAATTTTATATTGGCTTGGCTGAGATATGCCCACATAGCCCAAAGGAAATGGAACTCTAAGACAACCATCCAGATGTTTTTAACAAAACATTTTGAGATTTAAAACAAAAAAAGTCAATAAAATTGTTTGTAATAATTATTTAGGCTAGTCATCATTTTATTCACCAAACTGCCTAATTCTATTTCTTTTTTGCCTGATTTTCTTAACTGCCAATATACCAAGCATGCTGATGTTTTTCTGGCATGTATCCTTTGCCTCTTGGGCAAACAACACATCGGATAATGTAGAAAATCCACAAAAATCATCAGTTTCCTCACCGAGCAATTAATTCACTCATTCCTAACTGATAAAAGGGCATGTAAATGTGAATAGATTAAGCCTTACTGAATGTTGTTGTTTATCAGGATGCAAATAATAAAGCTTTAATTTTTGCAAAAGCTTTCATAACTTGACATTAGGATATATAGGTTGAGTACCCCTTATCCAAAATGCTTGGGAACAGAAGTGTTCAATATTTTTTTTTCAGATTTTGAAATATTTGCATATACATGATGAGCTTGGAGATGAAGGCTAAGTCTAAACATGAAATTCATTTATGAAGGTAATTTTATACAATATTTTAGATAATTTTGTACATTTTGTCGACGATTCACTGCATGAGGTCAGATGTAGAATTTTTTATCTATGGTGTCATGTTGGTGAAGATTTCGATTTTGGAGCACTTTGGACTTCAGATGAGGAATGTTCAACCCGTTTTTTCCCCCCAAAACGAACTGTTTACTCCACTCCTAAAACTTAAACTCTTGGCTGAGAGGCAAAGTTTTCATTCAACATACACATGGCTCTTAATGATGCCTGGCAGAATAACATCTATTTAGGGGAAAAGATATGCATAGTCACTAGGCTAGATGAAGAGTTTCTTTAAAATCTTTTGTAGTCAAACAATATTATTCCTCACATTCACCTTGAACTTCCAAGTCTGAGAATGACTGCAAAAATGAGTAAGAAAACAGAAATGGTCATATAGTCAGCGAAATGAACAAAATAACTTAGGGTAGTGGTTCTGAAACTGGCCAGTAGTCTGAGCATCACCAGGGAACTTCTTAGAATCAGAAATTGAGGGTAGAGTCCTGCAGTCTGTATTAATAAGCCCCCAGGTGTTTCTGACACACACTCAAGTCTGAGAATCTCTGGTTTATGATAACCAAATGCTGATTCTGAACAACCTCAATCTTCAGCATAAGGCTCCTATTTACAGCTGCGAGCCTCCAGGCACATGTTTCTATCTTTCCCCCCTCCCCCCAATATTCTGATAGTGTAGTCAAGACTGTACCAGGGAGCCAAGGCAGATTATCCTCTACCTCAGATTTAGGGGAGAAGAATGAACAAAAAACAACTAAGAGCAAACAAAAAAAGAGACAGATGTTCCTCTCCACAGTACAAACTACTTAAAAGCAGAGAGACAGACTGGTGAAAACTTCCAGATTTCTATCTCTGACATTCTGACTGGTATATTCCCAAAGCCACTGACCATTAATTATGAAGAAGTGGGAAGAGACCTTGTTAAAATATATTGATAAAAATTAAATGAAAGTTGATTACATGAATAAAGCTCTTTAAAGTCATTCTTGCAAGCTTTAAAAAAATAAATATACAAACAGAACGAATGAAAATTATGGGTCATGTTTTTATCTTTTAAATGACTGTTTATACCATAATTGAGAGATATAATCATGCTGTTAGAATCATCTGAAATAACAATAACAGCTGCTTTTTTATTGTGGTAATAGAGGAAAACATAAAACAACTCCTTTTTAAGAGAGAAAATGAAGTAATGCCACACCGAAATGGTCACATAGCCAGCCAAATGAACAAAATAACTTGGGGCAGTGGTTCTGAAACTGTCCCCAGGCCAGTAGTCTGAGCATCACCAGGGAACTTCTTAGAATCAGAAATTGAGGGTAGGGTCCAGCAGTCTGTATTAATAAGCCCCCAGGTGTTTCTGACACACACTCAAGTCTGAGAATCTCTCGTTTTGAAAGTGGATAAATATTTTACCTACCCTCGCCGTTAGGGAGAAAATCAGATGTTCTTGGTTCCTTGGTTGTAGTTTTAAGTCTACAACCCACTTTTTGTCCACAGGATTAGGCCCTTTTCTTAGTTGAAATATCCAAGTTCTGTTGAAACGTGCTAAGCCTGACATTCCTCCAGTATAGGACTACACAGGCTTGCATAAATAGGGACAGATCTGTGTTGGCATACATCTGACCCCCTCTCTTTGCACATAGGACAAGTTACTATGCATTAGGACATCCTGGCTGAAGTCTTCTGACACACACAGTTGACTCTGACCCAACAGGGAGGTATGGAGCCAAGAGGGCCTATCACTGTGGCAACTCCTGACAATAGGCCCAAGCACAGCCCTCCCAGCTCTGAAGTTACATGCAGATCCACCCTCCAAAAAGATATGCGAGTAGATATTCTTCAAAACAATATCATTTTCTGTTAGAAACCACAATCCTCCAACTCAGTGGCTCTGCATGAACACAAACTTTGCTATTGAACTATAGCGACTAAATGTCCCAGATTGCTCTGAACAGTCCAGGGGTACTACCCTTTAGGCCTGTGTATGAGAAGGAAAAGGCATGGGAGACAAACAAGTCAGAGGCAAGTTTACGTGGGGAAATTTGCAGGCCCACTGCTCTAAGCTGCCTTCAATATTTTGTTCAGTGACTGTGGAAAACACTTAGGAAACCCTCTAACAACAATCTCAAGTAGAAATAATTCTCCACTTCAAATGCAGAACTCAGGATAAAGCAAACAGCAGGGTTTCTTCCTTCTTATTTCAAGGGTACTAGAACCACCCAGAGCCCACTCTGTATGAAGCACCCTCCTGGAAGATAACAATGTTGAGTTTATCCCTGTAACATGTCCAGCTGCAGAATCACTGCTTTTGGGAATTTTACTTGTAAATTCTTCCAAAATGATGACCCCCAACCCCCCCTACTATGTCTAGCGAACTCAGATGCTCAAAAGGAAACGTGACAAAGAGCACACAGTGTCAATGACTGCCCTCATCCACTCAACAAATATTTATGCCAAAGATCAAAAGTGGCAGCCCATGGATCTCTGAAGCCATCCCTCAGATGTGTATTGTTTGGCCCTGATAGGATTCTTAAAAGTTTAAAATATTTGCCAATACTTTAAAATGTGGAGTCATACCTGAAAGTTCAGATTTCCACTTTCTCTTGGGAAATCAGCAGCTCCAGCAGCACTGGGCTGACATTCCATCCATGGACTCTTCAACTGCAGTTAAGTGGCACTTGAGAAAGGACACTCCCTATCCAGTCCTGCCTGGGTCCTCCCTCATTCAACCCTCCAAGCATTGGAGTGTGTAACCCCTGGTGAATGGCTGGAGATCATCCTTAGGGAGACTACATCTGGCTTTTCAAATTAATGATCCTCTGTCAGGGGTTCTCACAGTTCAGAGCAAATAGGAATTCATATATTTAGATCAAGACCTTATCTGGGAAATGGCAATAAACAGGAAAGTTAGTTTGTTTGATTTTTTGGGGGGGGGGTTCTTCTATCAAAAAGCAATTCTCCTGCTCCCACTGAACTAAAATGAGAAAATGAGCCTCAGCATGTTAATATTTATGAAGTAATAGCACATTTAGCCTCTAACATTTAAATAGATAATAGATAACACAGGAAAATAAAATGATGTTTTTAATTGACCACCTACCAATGAGTACAGGCAAGATTGAACAATAGTGGCTGAGAATTCAAGGTGACATGACCATCAATGAAATTAGCAATAATGTATCATGTATCAGATCTAAAGAAAATAACTTTAACATAAACTCCCAAGAGTAATGACAAGTTCCTTAAAGTCCTGGAAAAATGCAATTGCTCCTCCTTACTGCCAGAACCATAAAATTTTAATATGTGAAAGTTAAAAATAAGTTTCAAACAAATGATCACAAAATGAAATTCATTTAATCATGGTTAGTATTCTGAGATAATATGTAGTAAGATATTTTTATATCTATATATAGTAGTAGTAATCACAAATGAAAATTGCTCTATTTACATAAGGAGTTCTGACTCTTAAGATATTAAGCTATTTTACAAAGTAACTGATAAAATGTAAGACAATGAAGTTTTATTTTCTTCAGTTCAGCTACAGTCCTTTTGTGAAAAACTACTGAAGAAACAGAAAGTCATTCAATTACAGACACAGGAATTATGAAATAAAAAAATTAAAGCTTTATTTATAGGATGTTTTTCTCATCTTACTATTATTAATTTCCCAGCTACCAAAAGAAAGTCACATGGTGCAACTTGAGACTTTATTTATTTATATTTAGACAACTCTACTTCTCCAAAGGACCTAAAGTACTTTGCAAACATGAAATAACCATTTTTAAAACAGTATTTTGACATGGAAGAAAAAAAAACACATTACTTTACACATTAAAGGAAAAACAGCCTGTTTCCAAATCCACAATCATTGTAGTAAAAGTTTTCCTCTCCAGTTCGATAAGGACCTTTTAAGGAAATAAAAGTTCACTGGTAACAGAACACTTCGGTTTAGTAAACTCTGAAGAAATCATATTAGAAACAAAAATTTTTAAATGATTTTTAAAAAATATTAGAAGCCTCTTCTACTACACTGATTTTCAAATCACCCAAGTATGTATTGATTCTTTCTCCAATAAGTGGGTAAAAATTTGCCCAAAAAAGGCCTTCCCACTCAATATCCAGATGCAGAATTGTACTTTGCTGCCAATCTGATAAAGTCTGGTAACTTTTCCCTAAGCCCCGCTCCGAAATCGCCTCCGGACCGGAGACCTGCTGGTACTGCGGTGACCACGACGCGACTGGCCAAATGGATTAAGGTGCAAGACTCATCCGAGATTGAGCACTCATGAAGACCTCTAGGAACCCAGCCTTGTGCCGCGTTCCATCTTCCACACGCACGTACACATATGCACAACCCCGGCAAGTCCGGTCACATCCCAGACACCGCGATCCTCCCCGGACGCCCGCTTCCTCCAGCGTCCTCCTCGGATGCACTTCTCCGTCTCCCACTCCCCTGATCCTGCCAGCCGGCCGCTCCTGCCGCTCGCCCAGCCCCCGAACGCCTTATTCCCCACTTCCAGGTCCCAGGAGAGGGACGAGCCGGCGCTCAAGCGCGCCACGTGGAGCGCGCGCGCCTGCAGCTAGACCACAGCAGCTCCTTCAAGTGGGCTCCCCGCCCTCCCTGCACCTCCGGCCCGACGCCCGCTGCCCCCCGGGCCGGGCCCGTCCCCGCGCCTCCGAGCCCGCGTCTTGCCTGGTTGGGGTCCGTGGCGCGGAAAACGTGGCAGGCCATCTGCGACTCGGGGTCGTCGGGCTGAGCCTTGATCAAGTAAGCAAAGTAGGTGAGGTCGTGGCTGTTGTGGATGAAGCGCGAG
>NW_007044781.1:230365-256923 GCF_000164805.1 Carlito syrichta
TCCCTCGCTCCTTCCTTCCTGCCTTCCAGGCTGCTTCTTTCATCGGGCCGCCACCCCGCCTCCCGGCCGGCGGGCGGAGAGCGTCGCCGGCGGAGGCTCATCCGTGAAGTGGCTTCGCCGCCTCCCCCTCCGACCCCCGCGCCGGGCCGCAGTCCTGCGCCTGGCGCGGGCATGGCCCCCACCCGCTCGGCCTCTCTCGGGTCGCAGCGATCTCTGTCCCCTCCTGGGCGTCTCTGCTGCCCCCTAGAGAGGGGGCCACTCGCAGTGGGGAGCTGGGATTTTTTTTTTTTTTTTTTTAACAGTATGTGCTTGGTTTCAGTTCCTTCTAAAGCCTGCACATTAACTTCTGAATTCTCTTTTCTAATAATCTCAAAAAATAATCGTTTTTAAAATCATAACATCATAAAATATTTTCATTCCAATTTTCAATGCGGCCGACTTCTTAAAATGTGGAAAAATCACATTGTATTCATTATGTATCCCCAGTTTAGAGCTAATGTAGAGATTTCTCGTTCTTTCATATGTGTGGTAATATACATTTCCAAAACACTCAAAAATAGGGTACAGATAATTTGATCATTTTAATTTTAGAGCACGTTCAAAAGTATATTCCTTTTCTCATTTTCGCAAAGTGGACTCATTCTCTCTTATTTTTACTGAATGAGAATTAAGAATTGGATAAGAGGTAAACACAAAATAAATGGGAAAGACACAACTTCTGAAGTTTTCTCAAGTGCTTACACGATGAATGAAAACTCTGGTTTCTCACTGTTTTTTAGTTTAATGATGTTCTCACTTTCTATGGGACCATTTTTTTTCTCCTATTTAGGTAAGATCAATATGACCGACTGCCATTAGTCCTATGCTGAATTTCTGGTTGCACCCTGATAGTTCTCTTGTTAATGAGTCTCTATGCTCAAAATTGAGACGTTAAATGATTAGGTTAAGTCTCCACTCCAAAAACCTTTTGCAAAATAGAACCATGTCTTCAAGAAGCAATGAAAAGGTCCTGGAACTTAAACTGAGACCTTCTAGAACCTTACCAGAAACTCCCTTACACAGATCCCATTTCCTTATGCTACATATCTGAGACATATAAAAGAGAATGAGAGGAACAAAGATGTGGAGAAAGCATGGAAGTTTTGTAGATTCTGCCAAGTAAACCAGCCTGGGAGCTCGGATTGAATCTGGAGCCCCACCAGGCCAGATTCTACTGGCATAATAAAGCAAAGCAACAAAGAACACACTTTCACTTATTGACAGAAAAACAGGAGAACTATCTTTTATGACATGACATGCTGAGCATGATTGCTTTCTGCTCAGGAGAGCCCTTTGCCCTTTCTCTGTAACATTTCTGTGATGTTTCTCTTTCTGTATGTTGATGAGCATTATTACTGTATACCAATATCTGATCCTCTCTGGATCCTGACACAGGAGAAGATAGCTCTTTCCTCCCCCACCCTTGAAGCTAGCCATGGTCATAAGACTTGTTTTGACGATGAAATGTTAACAGAAGTGACTTGGGTCATGTCATGAGTACAAGCATTTAATTGCCAGTAGCCAAGGCTCCTCCTGTCCATTCTTCTCTCCAGTGGTCATGGTGGAAACATGTCCATATGGAGGTGCCTTGTGACCAATCAACCTGGAATGCTGAACCAACACACTTTGGACACCTGTCCTGGAGAATCTCCCAGGCCCACAGCAGATTCCTTATGAGGAATAAAAAAACTTTTGTTTTGCTAAGACACTGAGATTGTGGGTTGTTCACTACTTTGTTACCAATCTATCCTGTCAAATGAATTGTTGAACTCTAGTATATAATATGTTTCTATAAATTGTTTTATAATCATTTATACATCTGACTGAGTACAGTACATACATGAACAAAATGGTATGCTATTAGTTTTTTACCACCATATATCACCTGCAGAACTTTACAGAATTGCATACATATAAAATTTCCCTGACTGGGCGTGATGGTTCACCTGTAATTCCAACACTTTGGGAGGCCAGTTCAAGACCAGCCTAGGCAACATAGAGAGACCTTCTCTCTACAAACATCAAAAAATTAGCTGGGTGCAGTGGCTCACACCTGTTGTCCCAGCTACTCAGGAAGCTGAGGTGGGAGGATCGCCTGAGCTCAGGAGGTCAAGGCTGCAGTGAGCCATGAGCCACTGCACTCCAACCTGGGTGACAGTGTGAGAGCCTAACTAAAAAAAAAAAAGAGTTCTCAATTATATATTTAATCACTTGAGTTTTGAAAAAGATAAGAGATAAGATACAACTAAAAAATATTTGGTAGGCATTACACAGAACATGCAAGTCTATGTTTTATGCAAGTCTCTGATGTTTATGAAGCAATAAATCAACCTCTGACCCCAGTCCTTTCACTCTCCACCCTACCCAAAATAATTTTTAAAATATGCTCACGAAAACCTTTCCAACAACTTGATGGAAGAGCAGTCTTCTAGGTATTTCTACTTATAATATCCAAAAAAAGGTGCACCTCTATTATCCTAATCTAAATTAATGGTGTCAAATAATAGTTAAAAGTTGTACAAAAATACAGTTAGATAAAAGGAATAAAATCAAATGTTAAGTAGCACAACAGGGCAACTATAGTTTATGATTTACTCTATATTTCAAAATAACACGAAGAATGTAATTGGAACATTCCTAACACAGAGAAATGATAAATGCTTGAGGTGATGAATGCCCTGGTTACTCTGATTTGATCACCATACATTGTATACTTGTATCAAAATATCACATGTACCTTATAAACTATTATGTATTCATAATTTTAAAATATTTTTTTTTAATGTATGATACAGTCACATCCTAGTTAAAATGTTTATACCACATGAGATGTAATATATATATGGGGTGAGCCAGGGTTATAGTATAAGATTGGGAACCGGGCGTGGTGGTTCACTCCTGTAATCCCAGCGGCTCTGAAGGCTGAGGTGGGAGGATTGATTGAACTCAGGAGTTCGAGACCAGTCTGGGCAACATAGCAAGACCCCATCTCTACAAAAATAAAAAACAAATTAGCTGGGTATGGTGGCGTGTGCTATAGTCCCAGCTACTCAGGAGGATGAGTTCAGAGAAATCATCTGAGCCCAGGAGTTCAGGTTGCCATGTGCTAAGATCTTACAACTGCACTCCAGCCTTGACAAAGCAAGACCCATCTCTAAAAATAATAAAAATTAAAATTTCTGAAAGACTTGTTGTAATCTCGTTTTCCTGCTCCCAAGCACAAGTGTGCTCCCTTGTGCACACACACTCTCCCCTTCTCCCTCTCTCTCTCCTCTCTTTTCCCTCTCTTCCTTCTCTTTCTTCTCTCTCTCCTCTCTCTTTGCCCTCTGTCTTCTCCCTTTCTTTTTCTCTCTCTTCCTTCTCTCTCTCTCTCTTCCTCTCTTCCATTCTGTGCCCTTCCTTCCACGCACAACTTTTCTTTTCTCCTTAGAAATCTCAAAATCAAGACACATTTCCTAAGCACAAAGCTGGAATCTTTCTAGTTACATTTTCCGCTCCCACTACCCTCTCACATCCAGACAATTTCTCTGTTCCCAAGCATATTACAGTACATGCATACGTCATTATGAGGCCTTACCAGTGTCTTCCTCTCCCTGACTCCCTCCTACTCCCACTGCCCCACGAGCTGCATTTCTCTGTCCTTCACTACTTGAACATTCATTCATTCTTCAAGACCCAACTCAAGAGTCACCTCTTCTGCGGAGTTATTTCTTACTTTCAATGCCTCTCTTCTTTGCCCTCTTTTCTGTGCATTCCGCTATGATGACTCTTCTCACTTTCCTTATGCCTTTGGGGTGACTTGTTTGTGTTTCTACCAGAGGAAGAGCACATTGAGAGAAAGGTTTATTGTTCCCCCACACCTGCATCACAGTTCCTTTAAAAGGATTTGTAGCCAGGCTCGGTGGCTCAGCCTGTAATCCCGCGCCTTTGGGAGGCTGAGGTGAGAGGATTGCTTGAGCCCGCGGGTTCAAGACCCGCCTGGGCAGCGAGACCTCATCTCTACAATAAATCAAAAAATCAGCCAGGCGTGGTAGGGCATGCCTGTAATTCTGGTTACTCGGAAGGCTGAGGTGGAAGGATCGCCGGAGCCCAGCAGGTCGAGGCTGTGGTGGCTGGGAGCGGCCACTGCACTCCAGTCTGGGTGACAAAGTGAGACTCCAACTCAAAAAAAAAAAGGATTATTTGTTTGTGTTGTATTTTCCGCCAACAGAAAGCACAGTAGCTGACACTACGTACTAAGTAAATGCTGAATGAATGGAGTTGAATAAATAGCATAGTAGAATTTAAGAGACTGAAGATTCAGAAGGGAATCTTTATATCACAGAGTTGATATACCAAATGATTAATTAGCTAATTTTACTTTAACATACTAAATATATTCGCCAGCTAATTATAAAATCCTAGAAAATAATAGACTGTCTCCCAAAAATTGTGATGGTAAACAGAACCCAAGCATTGTGACTGAATAGAATTTTAAGATATTCACAGGGTTTCCCCCCATTGTTTCCTGTGTGACCTTCCCTCAGCCCAGCAGCCAGGGCATTCCATCTTCCAGCTTTAGGGAAAGGATGACAAAGCAGAACAGAGAACAAAAGAGTCCATTATTAGCTTTCAGGATCCAAAACCTAAGGATGTGGCAAAGGCAAAAGATTTAAAATGCATGCTCTAAGAGTCTGTTTCTCTTGCTCTAGATACTAAAGAAAGTCTCCCCAAACTTGGGAGATAGAGAATAAAGAGAGAATAAAAGGGTTCAGGTTCTGTGGGTCTCCAGGGAGGGAACCTTGACTCTGTCTCCCTTGGCTGAGTCAGTGAAGGGGACCACAGATCCCCAGAGCAGAAGCATGTGCTGCCCATCTCCTAGAGTAGCCCAAAAAACCTGCAAGACCTTGGAATTTCCCCATGCCTATCTTGGAGAGGAAGCAGGAGAGAGAGAGAGAACACACAGGCTGAAGGAACACAGAACAGTCTCTGGCTACGACCTATATAACCTGCATGGCAAAAGGAACAGCAGTCCTTTTGTCCAGAACCACCATCTTCTGGTAATTCGCCAAAATGATGGATACAAAGGGAAAGAGGAGGGGTACCCAGTACGTGTTCTCTAGCCTGTTCAGAAAACATGGAGTTGCTGCTTTGGCCACCTACATGCGAATCTACAAGAAAGGTATATTGTAGATATCAAGGGAACGGGTACTGTTGGGAAAGGAATGCCCCACAAATGTTACTATGGCAAGACAGGAAAAATCTATAACGTTACTCGGGCTGCTGTTGGCTTTGTTAACAAACAAATCAAGGGCAAGATGCTTGCCAAGAGAATTAATGTGAGTGTTGAGCATATTAAACACTCGAAGAGTCAAGGTAGCTTCCTGAAACACATGAAGGAAAATGACCAGAAAAAGAAGGAAGCCAAGGGAAAAGGCACCTGGGTTCATCTGAAGTGCCAGCCTGCCCCACCCAGAGAGGCACACTTTGTGAGAACCAACAGAAAGGAAGCCGAGCACCTATTCCCTATGAATTCATGGCTTAATAGGTGTCAAAAATAAAAGACCTCTGGACCATTAAAAAAAAGGGGGGGTAAATGCAGGCTATTTCCCCATGCAGCCAAGGAAAGAGCGCAGAGAAGCCAGATTCAACAAACAAGAGGTCTAGCAGTCAGGACTAGGAGGACAAGGCAGTTACCATGTTGGCTGCTGCACTGGTTACACCTACCAGGACATGCAGTAAAGGCTTTGGATGATAGCCCTAGAAACCATCCAGCCCAGCCTAAAGCAGGAAAGCTGAAGGCTCCAAGGAAATTATAAAGAGTAATAATAATAATGTGTTTGTGGTTGGGCAGAAAAGAGGGAAGATGACATAGAATATCTAGTATAATTGAATTTCTGGTAAATATGACAGATTTGCTTGTCTTAGAAGGGCTTCCTGTTTACCTATGGTTCAAATACATAAAAATGCTAGATATCATTTTTTAAAATTTAAATAACTGAAAACAAGAAAGAGAAATTTCCAGATGCCAGAATTGAAGGGTTAAGCCAAATCCAGAATAGTAAGTGGCAGTTGAACCAATGGTTTGTGAGACTATTGGATCTGGAAATAGGCCTGGGTAGCTAGGACCATATTTTCCTGTCCATGCAGGATTAGAGATGAGGCTAATAGGAGTTGGGAGTTGACACTGAACTCCCTGATTAGAGACAAAAACTACTGACTGACAAGTTTTTCTACAAAGAGTAGAAAACTCATCAGGCATGCTAAGGAAGCAGCGAGAAGTCCAACATAGTCCAAATTAACTTTATGTGCCTTGTGAGAGAGATTGAAGTTAAGAAAATAATTTTTAAAAAGTCTTGAACTAGTGAAAATGGAATCTCTTTCTGGGATCTCCACAAACAAGTCTTTAGAGAACCCAGTCCTTCTTCATGTCTCAATTTTGTTTTCCTCTCTGTTGACCCCATTTTTAGCTAATAAGATAGGCTAGACTGCAAAGGCTAGTCTGAGTTCAAATATTGGCTATGATGTTAACTGGGAATTGGTTGACATTGTTTTCCCTTTAACCGTTGAATCAGTAAAGAAACCTTGTAAAGTCAGTATTACATATCACCAGGGTGTGTCTTAAATTACATGCTCTTAGCAGCCCATATGTAGTGAGGAATCAGACAGGTAAGAGATTCCCAGAATCTCAAGGGACCATCCTCTTACCATTAGAAGAAATTATTGCTGCTCCACAGTTGAAGACTAGCATATTATATTTGTGTACGTACATCAGGATTGACCGTAACTCTTCCACAACTCTTTCCTGTCCCTTTGAGGTTGCAAAAGCTTGCAGTAGCTCCAGGTTAATATCCTTACACCTCCAAGTACAGCAGAAAAATGAACACTTCCATCCTGGTTGCTCAGGAAAAGTCTTAGATTCAGTTTTGAATGGACTTATTTGGCTCAGCTTAATCAAATGTCCTTTCCTAAAGAAATCATGGTACCAAGGTGGTTCAGTACTCAGGTTGGCCAAGCCTGTGTCTCATAGCCACCAGTTGAGATATTTTCAGGGTAAGTTCTAATGATATTCAATAAAAAAGTATTTATATTATTTTAAATATTCTTGTGTGAAGGAAAAAGGTTGATCTTGTAGAAATAGAAAATAGAATGGTGGTTACCAGCTGGGATGTTGATCAAAAGTTGCAAAATTCCAGTTAGATAGGAGAAATAAATTCAAGAAACCTATTGTTTAACATGGTGATTATAGTTATAACAATATATTGTATTCTTGAAAAGTGATGAAAGAGTAGATTTTAAGTAGATTTTGTGATGGGAGAATTTTGGCTCAAATAAGGATCACTGTCCATGTGTGAACAGGTTGTCATCTACTAGGTTTTATATGAAAGAGAATAACTTAGAAGAGACTAGCTGATCAACAGTGATAGTGATGCAGATTTTTTAGGTCAGCCTGGGCTTCAAGAGTGCCAGCAAAGCCCCAGAGAGGGTCATCAAGGGGCTGGTAAGCCTAGCCCCGAAAATGTCAGCTCTAACGGGCTGGCAAGCCAAGCCCTGAGAGTGTTGCTGGTTCAGTGGGTAGCCCAACTTAGCCCTAAGGGTGTCTCCGCTTCAGAGTCTCACCTTCTTCCGGCAGCTCTCCTGATTCAGCCGGCTCCGAAGATCTTCTGCAGCTCTTCAGGTCGCAGCTCTTCAGGATCAAGGTTCTTATCTCATGCCCAGGAAGAATGAGCGACATGGCCATTGGCGAAGTGAGTAAGCAGAATTTATTGAGAGGACAGAGAAGCTTCCACAGTGGGAGGGGACGCAAATGGATTGCCCATCTCTGGGATGGAAACCTGGTATATAGCCCTAAGTCCAAGTTGACCGGCTAACACTAGCTGTGAGCTGTTCTGATTGGTTAGTATTAAGGACCAATCGGCAGGAGGTAGGAGCCTAATGGTGAGCTGATTGGTTGCTTTTCAATCCCAGCAGTGAGTACCTAAGCTCTAGCTTGAGAGGCTCACAGGGAGCTTGTTTACCAATGCTGAGCCAGAGAGACCTGCCAAGAGTTCCCTACACTGTTACCAGAGGACCTGTCTGTCTGTCTGCTAGCCTTTCTCTAGCTATCTCCTGTCACAATAGTTACTAGGGTAATAAAGATCAGATAAAACTTAACAAAGACAGTTTTAAAGGGGCTTTAGGAATTAAAAACTTCATGCATGTATTAAATAATATTTATCAAATACCTACTATGTCACAAAATGACAACTGTATGAAGTAATGCATGTATTAGCTCCATTTGGCCATTTCATAATATATATATATATCTCAAAACATCATGTCAATCACAATATATTATAACTTTATCTGTCAATAAAATAAAAAGAATTAAGACCGTGCTTACTACATTAAAAAAAGAAAAGAAAGGAAATAGTGATAACTTCAGAAATTAGGAAAATAGGGAATAGAAAAAATAGCAAATATTCAGTAGTCTTTTCATGTTTATTGGTCATCTAGATTTCCCCTTGAAGGATTTGATCTTTTATGAAAGGAAGGATCTTTTGCCTATTTTTAAAACTGGGGTCAAATGATAGAATCTTCCTATATTAGGGATAGTAGCATTTTGCCCAACATATGTTTCACATATTTTTCTTAGTTTATCATAATCTTTTTTAGACACAAAAAAAGAGAATACAGATTTTTTTTCCCCAAGAACTTATGGAATATTCAGAGAAATTAACCACGTCTTGTCTTTTGATATTGCTTACGATGTCTTGACAAAAATTTAGGTAATTCAGTTAATTCATTTAATTCAGTCCATTCCCCAGACAGGTACTACTTCTTAATGCCCCTGACAAATAAATGATTAACAAGAAATTTTAAACTGTTATTGTTTTTTAGATGAGAAAATTGAAGTAAAAATAAGTGGGCAAAAAGAGTAACACTATAAAGAATGAATGGAATACAGAACAACTGATTACTAACCAAATGAACAATGTGATTAATAACTGCCTGGTCAATTAATTAATTTGCTCTCTCTTGCATATCAAAGAACAGAATCAGTTTGTTTCAGAAGTTAAATATTTCTTTTCTTTTTTTTTTTTTTTTTTTTTTTGAGTTGGAGTCTCACTCTGTCACCCAGACTGCAGTGCAACGGCAGCTCTCAGCCACCGCAGCCTCGACTTGCTGGGCTCCAGCAATCCTTCCGCCTCAGCCTTCCAAGTAGCTGGAACTATAGGTGTGCACTACCACACCCGGCTAATTTTCGATTTATTGTAGAGATGAGGTCCCGTCAAGTTGCCCAGGCAGGTCTCAAACCCGCGGGCTCAGGCAATCCACTCACCTTGGCCTCCCAAAGCACTGGGCTTACAGGCTGAGCCACCGAACCTGACCGAAGTTAAACATTTCTATGGAGAAAATTGATTTTTTTCTCCCATTATAGGCTGGAATAATTTTTACCAATACCCACTTTTGTCCTGCTGCATAATTTCAGAAGTATGTTTGGTTGACATTTAAGGCCTTCCATGACCTGAAAACTCTATTTGAGGGATGAAAGGAAACATAAAATGAACATTTATTTATTGCATGCTTTCAGGCTAGACAACTCCACATCAACCAAGCATGTGAGATAAACCACAAATTGTAAAATACTGTATATATGAATGAGGGTTTTATTGTGGACAGATTAAACACTTCTCCAACTATACACTCCTTTTTATGAGTGAAACCTCACATTTATGCTCTTCAGAATTATATGGATTTGTATTGATATCATCGACTGTTTTCTCTTTAACCCAATGAAAACATTTACAACTAAAAGCAGTATTAAGGCCTCAATAAAATCTTCCCCCTATAAAAGTGCTTCTTGTTTAATTGCTATTTCTAATGGACTCTAAAAAGCTTAAAAATAAATCCATTTCAAATTTGTCATGAATAAAATATTCTAAGTTTTTATTGCTGTTTTAAAAATATATCAATCAAGCTATTAATAATAGAAATTAAAATGAACAAATATACACATATTATTTTTAAGTTAATCATTGTTTTCAATAGGTAATACATGCAGATGGTACAATATTCAAAACTTACCAAAAAATATGTACAGCAAAAAATATGTCTTCTTTCCACTCCTTTCTCCAGCTACTCATTTTCATTCTGGAATCAGTGTTATAAGTTTGTTATGCATGGATCTAACAATGAAATAATAATAATAGTTCTTCCTCTATACCAAGCATTCTCACAACAATCATGTAAGTGCTACTGTGATCCTTATTTTACAGATGAAAAAATTGAGTCATACAGACATTGAGAATCTTTTTAAGAATCATATTTTATGAATGGGAGAATTTCGGTTCAAATAAGGGCCACTGTCTATGTGTGAACAGGTTGTACCCTATAGGTATTATACTAAAGAGAATAGTTTAGAGGACATTAGGTGAACTAGAGTCATAGTTACTGGGGTAATAGAAATTGGATAAAATTTACTAATGATTCCTTCAAAAGGTTTTTAACAATTAAGAATAACTTTATTTATTTATTTATTCAGTAATATTTACTGAATACACACTATGGTCTAGGCACTAGAAACATTCCTGCCATTCTCATGGAGCTCATGCATAAGAGCAAAAAGCAACTACAACGCTACACAGTGTACAGAATTGGGATGGTGCCATAACAAAACTCTAAAATATGTGACATTGATTCCAAGACTATGTGGCAGATGGAAAGAAAACTGTTAGTGGAAGCTGGAAACTGTTAGTGGAGCAAGAAAACAGTTGCAAGAGACTGGAAAAAATGGTGAAGAGACTGATATAAAAGCTGAAAAATAGTGACCCATGTCAAGTAGTGGTAAAAGTATCATACAGAAACTTGAAAGATAGTCCACCCCATAATTTGATGGACTTTCAGATTTGAGCAAAGAGATTTCCAAGCAGAAATTTGAGAGTATCAGCTGGTTTATACAAGCTGCATATAAAAAAGAACTTCAAGAAAGAGACTGACTCAGAAGAGAACTGGTCAGTTTGCAAGTAGAGTTCAGAAAATTTTATAAGGGCTAGAATTTCCCAGTCTAGAAAATAAATTATCTTTTACTTCCAGCTTCTTAAGCAAATACAAGATTCTCGAATTATCAAAAAGCCTAAGGGCAAAGATCAAATCAAAAGTATGACTATAAAACATTTTTTAAAGCCTTCTAGGGAATTGAGTTAGTGCTCCCGCTTTGGAACAAAACGGCTTCTTGAAAGCTTAAAGACATATTACCATGGAAGCCTAATCCCAAACTAACAGTAAGTCAGTCCAAAAGAGAAGCCTGTATTGAAACTAATTGTGGGTTTGGCTTTTAGAGCATGGCATGAATTCTAACCTGATATATAGAAAGCCTCCAAAGTTCTTAACAGAATTGTATCAGCAAAAGTACTGCCACTCAGGACTAACAGGGACCATGACTATTCAGATTGTAAAGAGGTTTCTGAGCTCCCAGCTTCATACAGATAGGAAGAAGACTGAGAAAGTTGTTCAAAGGACATACAGCAAGATGAACTGGAATTGGGCATTTGGAATTTTAAGTATCTGTGGAATATCAGCAGAAAAATCAAAGGAGTTGAATATATAATTCTGAAACTTAGGAGAGAGATCTAGGCTACAGATATAAATTTGAGAGTCATTATCACATAGTAAACATATAAAATTAAAAACCCAAACTTTCAGCTTAGGTTGAACAATAGGTAAAACCTTGGGGCTCCCACATCATGGTGTTATTTAATAAGAACACTTATTAGAAGCAAAAAATTGTTGACACAAGTGCTTTTGAAACCGCAAAGCATTAGGTTAGTTTTATATAACAGTCATGTCAGTAAGGTTCCTGGAAAGAAAAAAAAATTTACTCTAAATGGGTTCAAATTAAGGCTTTAATGGCTGGACGCAGTGGCTCACGCCCGTTATCCTAGTACCTTGGGAAGCTGAAGTGAGAAGACTGCTTGAGCCTAGGAGTTCAAGACCAGGCTAGTCAACACAGTGAGACCTTTTCTCTACAATGAAATTTTTTTAAAAAGTTGATGGTTTGCACCTGTAGTCCCAGCTACCCTGGAGGCTGAGGCAGAAGGGTCACCTAAGCGTAGTAGGTCAAGACTGTGGTAGTAGTGATTGTGCCACTGAGCTCCAGCCTGGGTGATAGGGTGAGTCTCTGACAAAAAGAAAAAAAAAGACTTTAATGAAAAAAACTACTAGAAGAAAGATGTGGGCAGAATGGATAAGTCAAACAGGGAATACTGAGACACTGAAAGACTACAGTGGGAAACCATTATTACTCCTACAAAGTACTAAAAAGTCAAGAGTAAAACAGTGTTGCTCGAACCCAGTGAAAGACACTATGCAACAGAACCTGTAGCTGAGACAGGGCACAGCTAATGCCAGATATACAACACTGAGTAGGGAGGGGGCAGAGGAAAGAGGACTTGAACTTTTTTCCTGTTTTCCACCTCCTGCTGGTATATCTCCCATCAAACGAACAAAAGGAGCACAGGTGTTACACAGAGGACAATGTCCCAGGGCACAAGGCAAGGGAGAGAAAGACAGAGAATGTGTCTGGATGAGCAAATGGAGAACAGCTAGCATAGGTCTTAAGATAAAGGGTATCTAACAGTACTTAGAAATCGGGTACCATAAATGCATAAAAAATATTTAGCACTAGCCAGGTGGTAAGGCCACATTGTATGTATGTATGTATAGATATATATAAAATTTCTGTTTATATATATAATTTGTGTCTTATTAATTTAAATATGAAACACTGGTCATTTTGCTAAGAAGAAAAAAAAGCCTGTCTTGTGATTAACTACAAAAGGTTTATCATCATCATCTTCTTTGGAATGTAGCCCTACTCAAGGCAAGAGATACTGTAAGTTTTGTTTTTCATGTTTGTTATGATAATGTATTTATGTGCTGCATCACTGTTAAATAAAATTACATTTGTCAGAATCTTTGTTGTAGGAATTGACTCTACACATCTAAGTTATGTATACCCAGCATTGCCATGACTAAAACACTAACTGTAAATGCAATAAGTTTGTTTTGTCACCAGTTTTACTTATTTATAATTTTTTGACAACCAAAAAAAAGGAAATTTATTGGTTTTCATAATAGGAATCTTAACATTAGACTTTAGATATGGCCCAAATCATTATTAGTAACCTTTTTTAAAAAATCATCAAGAAGATTGGTTTTCAATTTATTTTATTTTTCACTTTTAACTGTTATGGGTACCTAATATGAGAAGGAACCAAAAAAAGAAAGAAAGAAATTATCTTTTGAAGGGTAGACCTCTTCTAGTGCAGTCTTAACCCTGCTAGGTAAGTGATCTAGGAACTCATCGACATCAAAGTACTATCTAGCATTGTTGTGAGAGGCTGCCTTCAGCTTCAGTTAATTTGTGGGGGGGTTGTTTGTTTTTTGGTAATTCTTTCAATGTGTTTGCCCATTTCATGATGGATGATTTACGAGTGCATCTGCTCACACCATGCTGAATGTTCAGTTTTTAACCAAAAATGGCCGGGCTCAGTGGCTCAGCCTGTAATCCCGCGCTTTGGGAGGCTGAGGTGAGTGAATTGACTGAGCCCGCGGGTTTGAGACCCACCTGGGCAACTTAGCAAGACCTCATATCTACAATAAATCAAAAATCAGCTGGGTGTGGTAGCGCACACCTGTGGTTCCAGCTACTTGGAAGGCTGAAGCGGAAGGATCACCAGAACCCAGCAGGTAGAGGCTGCAGTGGCCGGGAGACTCAAAAAAAAAAAAAAAGGCATGAACCCCATGCCCCACCATCCTTAGTCACCCGATTTCGCCCCAAGCCATTTTTTTAAAAATTTCCCTGGTTGAAAAAAGTCCTCAAAGGGAAATGTTTTGCTGATATGGAAGAGGCAAAACAAAAAACAGCAGAAACACTAAAAGGCATCAAAATTGACAAGTTCAAAAACTGTTTTGAGCAGTAGAAAAAGCATCTCAGTAGGTGTATTGAATTAAATGGAGAGTATACTTTAAAGGTGACTGAAGTTTAAACATGTAAGAATAAATACATAATTTTTAAAAATAAATTCCAATTTTTAATTACAGTTGTCAATATTTTTGGGGTATATGTGATGTTTTGACACAGACATACAATGTGTCATGATCAAAGCAGGGCAATTGGGGTATCCATCACCTCAAGCATTTATTATTTCTTTTATCATTTCTAGCATTGTATTTAATTGGTATGAAATTAGTTTCTGATCAGAATTCATCCATGTATTTTGCTTTATCTCCATAGAACTATTTAAATAAGACAATTTTTGCAATTCTAACAACTTAATTCCTAACACAATATCAAGTGTGTTTTTTGTATGATATTGATGATAATTACAGTGTTAGCTGCTGATGACAACCATAGAGAGTGCCAACAATGATGGAAAGATTGCCTAGGAAACCCAAAGAAACAGCAACATTTAAAAGGAAAGACAGATGAAAATGCACCTTGCAAAAAGACTGAGAAGGATGAACCAGAGACATAGGAGTAATGTGGTGTGACAAAACCAAGTGAAAAAAAGGAAATGGTTCACATTTTAAAAGGCTGCTTCCAGAACAATTAAGATGAGGACTGAAATGATTCCATTCAATTTAACCACAAGTAGGCTCTTGGTGAACAAAATTAAAGCACTTTTAGTGGGACTCAGAAGCAAAAGTTAGATTGCTATGAGTTGTAGAATGAATGAGATATGAATACATGAAAATACTACATATAGACAATGTTTTAGAGATGCTGGTCTCTGAAGAGAAGAAGAAAGATAGGCTGGTAACTGAAGAAGGGAGTGGGGTGGAAGGAAGGATTTTTCTCAGTTAGTTCAGGTTTTAGTTTTTAACTGGGCAAAAGCATTGAGTATGGTCAAATGCTAATGGGAGAGACCCAATGGAGAGAGAAATTGAATCTACCAAAGAGAAAGGCAGTACTCACTCAATGAAATATAGTGCCTGTTACTCAAGTCGATGTTCAATAAATATTAATAAATAAATGAGTGGATTCCTTGAGAAGGCAGGAAGATATTTGCTCCAGAGACCAGGTGAAGGAAATATCTGTAGTTTAGAGGCAGGGTATCTCTTCCATCAAAAAGGCTAAAGAGGAGGAAATAAGTGGGGATGCAAGTAATCTGGTAAATGTGGTATCAAGAACTTGAGAGAGTTCCCTCAGTTGACTTCTATTTTCTCTGTGAAATGAAAGATTAGGTCATCTGGGGGAAATAAAGGAGCAACGGTTGATTGGGAGGATTGAAAAGAATTAAAAGGTTTATGAAACAATCTCTTGTGCTCTGAAAGGATGCTTCAGAGAAGAGCTCCTTTAAGCAGCTGCTGGCCTTTGCAGCATGTGCAGTGGTAAGTAAGGAGATCTCTCAGTGGATGCTCCCTGTGTTGGGCCTCAGTTCTGAATCAGATTAACTCATCATCACCAGGTACATTTTCCTGTCCCTGTAGGCCTAAATGTCAATACTTGTTCTCTCCTTCATTTTCTTTGCATTACTCCACCAGATTGAATGCATACCGATAGCTCCCTAGGAGCTCATAACCTTGAGCAATCAATCCTCCTTACCTGGACAGTGTTGTGTTGTTCTGCCTCGAAAACATTTCTTGGCTGCGTAAGGTGGCTCGACCTGTAATACCAGCACTTTGGGAGGCAGAGGTGAGAGGATTGTCTGAGCCCAGGGGTTCAAGACCAGCCTGGACAACTTGGTGAGACCTCGTCTCTACAGTGAATCACAAAAACTAGCCCGGCATGATGGCGTGAGTCTGTAGTTTCAGCTACTTGGAAGGCTGAGGCGGAAGGATCACATAAGCCCAGCAGATTGGGGCTGCGGTGGCCATGAGCATGCCACTGCACTCCAGCCTGGGCAACAAGAGTGAGACCCCAACTCAAAAAAAAAAAAAAAAAAAGAAAATATTTCTTATAACTCATTAAAATTCTAAGACTTGAGTATGCATGTACTGACCCCACCATCAAGGTACTCACCAACCTTCAAAGGAGCAGCCTAGAAATTAGTTATAAGAAGTGAAGTGCTATGGACTGAATGTTGGTGTCCCCTAAGTGCATCTATTAAAGTCCTAATCCTCAATGTGATGGTATTGGAAGGTGTGGCCTTTAGGAGATAACTAGGTCATGAGGATGGAAACCTCATGTTAAGATTAGTGTCCTTGTAATAAGACACACAGAAGAGCTTGCTTCCTCTCTCACTCTGCTGTGTGAGGATCCAGGGAGAAGGCAGCTGTCTACAAACCAGGAAGCAAACCCTCACCAGACACAAGATCTGCTGGCATTTTTATTTTGGACTTCCTAGTCTCCTGGAACTGTGAGAAATGTTTGTTGTTTAAGCTTGTGAGAGCCGCCCAAGTTGACTAAAATGTGGAATAGGTCTGCTTCATTGTCTATTCAGTCCCTTCTCATAGAGATCAGATCAATTTTGGGTAGAGAAGCCAGGGCAATGGAAGCCTGCCCGTAACTCCCTGCTCCAGCCTCTGAAGGGCATTAAGTCCCTCCACATTCTCAGGTGGTTGACAATGAAAAGGAATGTCTGTTTGAGCAAATAGCTGTCAGTGTTGAAACTGATGATGGAGATCGCAAGACAAAGGCTCCCAATACCCTAAAAAGACAGCAGTATTTTATGGCTCAGGAATGATGCTGTAAGTATGATGAGACTTGTTTGATGTGAATGTCAACACATGAAGTTAGATGAAGTCCTTGGGAGGTGGAGTCTATTGCACTACTGTACTACTATAATGTAAAAACATCTGGTTGAAATAGCAAGAATTTCCATCACCTCCTTTCTAAGTGATGTTGTTCTATATCAATGAATTACCTCTATAATAGTTATTGCCTATGTTAATTTAGATTCAATTAAACAATCAGGAGCATGCCTCTAATTCTAGAAGTAACAAAATCCTCAGTTGGGTTTGCAGTATAAGGTAAAAAAGATCAGAAATGATTCTCCATGTACAGGTACCTAGTTTAGAAAGTTTTAGGTGCCTTTACATCTCTGCTCTTTTGATTTAATACGCATGTGGCAAGCATTTATTATAGCAATAGTAGCTTCACTATTACCTGTTTTTCCTAGTCCTTTTCCCCATTATATATGCCTTATTTATTTATTTATTTTATTATTATTATAAAGATGTGGGGTACAGTTCAGGATTAGGCATACAAGCATTCATTATGCAAGTACCCTTGTTGGTGACGTATGCCCCTCCCTCCCCTAGCAGTTTCCCTCAACTGCCAATGTGCCTTATTTATTAAAGTACAAAATTTATGTAGGGAAAACTGAGAAAACTCAACACATAATGTTAAACATTTTTAAGAAAACACAAACTAGAAGGTACACAGAGCAAATAAAAACAACAAAGAATGTCTCAATAGAAGTAGAAGGTTACAAGTGAGACCTTGTCTCTTAAAAAATAAAAGAAGTTGAATATTAAAAGGAGGAAAATGTTAAAATAAAAATGAAATGAAGAAAGAAGTAAAAAGATCTGAGAGAAAGTGTCAAATATAGAAGATAGTCAAAGAGGAACTTGCATATGTATACTAGGAGTATCCAAGGAAGAAAACCAAACCAATGGAACAGAATGAATGCCGGGGACCAGCTCCAGCCAGGTTCAGGGTACCCCAAAGGTGGAGACAGCGTTGGCAATTAGGGGGAAGAAGAGAGAAAGAGAGAGAGAGAAAGAAAGAGACTGGACTACGGTCTAGCGCAGAAGCGATGTGTGTTACTGGGAATTACAATGGGTCTTTTATACACAAAGTCAGATGTGGGAGGGGCGTCCCCCACCCACCAGAAACCTTAATCCATGAAAACTTAATCAATGATTGCCTTTAAACCCTTTTCATATGATAATCTTAAAATCCCATAACAAAGGATAACCTAATCCGTGACTGATATATTCTATAAACCTTTTTCATCCTAAGCTGATTGATTTATGCCAAGTTAAACAATTCTATAGAAGCTTAAGTATTTACTTTACGAATGAAAGTGGCCCATCCCAGAATGTTTGGAATGTGGCCCAGTCCAAAGTTCACAGTGGGCTACCTGCAAGTAACCCAGTCGCATTCTTTCAACAAAATGGCTGTCTTCTAAAACTGTATTCTACAATTTACACCTTCAATAAATCCTAAGATCATGACCCAGAAGCCTGTGACCAATACTAAGTCTCTTAGATGTGACATGAGTTTGAATTATAAGTTGTGTGAAAGCCAAAACTGCAGTTTGTGGAAGAATAGGAGCAATGAGCTTCTAAAGTTAGCTTGTGTTCATCCCAGTCTCAGAGTTTTTATGTTTTGAGCTCACAGGAGCTTAATCTGGTTAGTGCTGAGTAGAAAGGGGGAAGAAATGGGGTCAATAGCTCCCGAATGCATCCTAGTGTTCTCAGGGTCAACGGCCCTTCCTGATCCCTAACGCTCAGTGGGCCTCCGTGGCTGGCTCCCAACAAATAAATATTAAAAATCTATAAATCGTCCAGGCACGGTGACTCACACCTGTAATCCCAGCACTTTGGGAGACTGATGTAGAAGGGCATGAGTCTAGGAGTTCAAGATGACCCTAGGCAACACCGCAAGATGCTGTCTATAAAAAGGAGGAGAACTACGAATCAAGAAAATTTTCCTGAAATTAAAAAAAAAAACTTGAAAATACATATTGTGGCTAGACGTGGTGGCTCACATCTGCAATCCCAACACTGTGGGATGCTGAGATGGGAGAATCACTTGAGGCCAGGAGTTTGAAACCAGCCTCAGCAACATAGTGAGACCCTGTCTTTACAAAAAATAAAATCCCATAACAAAGGATTAGCCAAATGAGGTGCTGTGTGCCTGTAGTTTCAGCTTCTCAGGAGGTTGAGGATCCCTTGAGCCCAGGAGTTCGAGGTTACAGTCTTAGCTACATGGGAGGCTGAGACAGGAAGATTGCCTGTGCCTGGGATATAAAGGCTGCAGTGAGCTATTATCATGCTACTGCACTCCAGCCTGGATATCAAAGCAAGATCCTATCTCAGAAAAGAAATCGACCTCAAATGGGCAATACCAAGACATATTCTAGTAAAAACTATGGAAGTTTGAAGAAAGATTTTAAATATTCTATTTACATCCAGACACAAACCCAAATGACAGACAAGGGAAATGATAAATTGTCATCAGATATTTTTACAGCAACCTTTTATGCTTGAAGATACTAGATAACATATTTAACATATTCAAGGCAAGAAAATCTGAGCAAACGGTTTTATACCCTTGCAAACTTGTATTTAAGTAAAAGGATCATAGGCTGTTATGAGCATTCAAGAACTTAAGGAAGCAAGGGTCAGTGGCTCAGCCTGTAATCCCAGCACTTTGGAAGGCCAAGGTAACTAGATTGCCCAAGCCCTGGAATTCGAGACCAGCCCAGGCAATTTGGTGAGACCTTGTCTCTACAATAACTCAAAAATTAGCCAGGCATAGTAGGGCACACCTGTAGTTCCAGCTACTTGGAAGGCTGAGGCAGAAGGATCACTAGAGCCTAGCAGGTCAACACTGGGGTGGCCATGAGTGTGTCACTACACTCCAGCCTGGGCAACAGAGTGAGAGACTCCAACTCAAAAAAAAGAACTTAAGAAATCTTGTTTCCATATCCCTTTCATCAGTATCTCCTGGGGAATGAGTTGATGGAGAGACATCAACACAGGGGCTGATAGTGAGCAGTAAATATCTATCAACCTGTGAAACTAAGACTAAACAATAGATATAAAGAAAACAATTGTTGGGGCCACATTAGGTGAATGTGAGGGTATTCCAAAACAGTTATTTGTTTACTGACTAAAAACTCCCTCACAGACAGTGCTGTGTAAGGTGGCACATTGTCATGATGCAAGAGCTCCTTCAGGACCATTTTTACACATACCTTTCTCATGCCAGGATTTCCAGTTAAGACTTTCCTGTTTCTCTATCAGTGCTTATTTGGTCTGCTATTCTTCTCACAAGCAGCTGACAATTTTGATGCACAATTCGATTAATTTTTGCAATGTTTTAGTCAGTACTGCTCATTACTGGTCATCCTGAGCTTTCTTCATCAGTGAACTTTCTCACCCCTCAGAAAAACATTTAATCCATTTGTACACTGCCATTTTCTTCATGGTATTATCCCTATAAACTTGAACTAACATGCTCCTAATTTCACTTCCACTCTTCCCAAGTTTAACAAGAAATTTAATGTTTGTTTGTTGCTCTAATTCAAGCTCTAGCATTCTCAGGATGGCACGCAAAAATATATAACAACAATAATGAACGCCACTCCACAAGACCTTGCCACATGTCCACACAAACACAGCTGTGAGACACTGATATACCAAGGTTATGAAACCTTACCGAGTTGTTTGTACAGTGCTACCAATATAAACACATGGTGGTAAGTTCACAGACTTAATTGTTAGACCTTGTAGAAAAGGGGTCCTAAATTCCAATGCCTGTTGGGAAAAGACACTGAAAGGAGTTAGCTGCACCAGGCCAGGTGTGAAGGCATTTGCTGTGGGGTGTGTGTGTATACATGCACATGCATACATGTGGGTAGAATTCAAGTCCCACCTAAAAGGTAGCAGCTACTACTAAGCTCTAGCTAATTGTTAGCATGGAGAATATAGGCCCAGTGCTTCTGTGTCTTCCAAATTTTTGATGGAATCTCAAATTAAGGATTTAAAAAGTTGTGGAAACCTAGCAAAATATTTCTGTTGAACTACAAAACGTGTGACCCTTGAAATGGAGCTTAAAGAAAAATCACTATTTATTATCCAGTGCTATTGGCTGAAGTCTTGACAATGAGCATATAACTTGTAATAAGACATTTCAAAAAGATGATCACTTGCTTTTATTATTTTTGCAACTTTATTTTTCACATATACTTGAGCCTTCAAAAGTATACCATAGCTTGAGAGGGATTTTTTTTTTTAATGTCTAGATTATTTATGATGTTCATCTTAACACAGCACTCTGTCCTATTTTTTGTTCAGTTTTTTTGAAAAACATTTAAAATATTTTAGTCAGATTCGTATTTCCAAATGATTTGAGTGTAAAACTATTTTTGGTAATTTGTTGGAGTCAAACAAGCATCTCTTACTGCCAGTATAATTATAGAGCTAACTGCTTACCAATTCATGTATCACTAGTCAAAATATAAAAAGCACATCATCTGGCTCAAAATATGCTTTAATATGGCAGTGTTCTGATTTAGCCCAGCTGCATAATAAAAATTACTTTATGTTATATCTTCATTTCCCATGTTGGACTATGAAGAAATATATTTGTAAACTACAATGTTGTCTTAATATTTTTCCTAAGACATAGTAAATTCCCAGGATTTAAAAACATTTGTTATGGAAAATTTTCACACAAATAAAAAAGACAATAGAACAATGAGCTCATTACCAAACTCTAATATTGATAAATGGCTAATCTTTTACCTATGCCTCCTTTCATCTCTCCTATGGTACTTTCATCTCTCTCCAGTAATTTTCAAGCAAATCTGATTCACCATATCATTTCAGCTATAACCATTTCAGTATCTTTTAAAAACCCATAATACTACTGTCATAACTAAAAATAACAATTAATATCAATATCCACCTAGTCTTCACATTTCTCTAGTTGTCTGTCCTATAGTTTCTTTTGCGGTATGCTTGAATCAAAATTTAAATAAAGTTCATGCAATGCAATAGGTGGATGTATCTCTTAATTCTCTTTAACCTCTTGATTCCCCCACCACGTGATTGTTTTCTTGCATTTTTTTTTTTAATTTTAGAAACTGGCTGGTTTGTCATATAGTGCTTCTCAGTCTGGATTTTGGTAATTACCTCCCTGTGATGTCATTTAACACATTTGCTTGTTCTTATACGAGGGGGACACCCCAATAAAACCAGACTTATTGGAGGGCAGATCCCTTCTAGTACATGCTTCTGCCACTAGGTAAAAGTTCTCAGAACCCACTGACACAGTGTAACAGCTAGCATTGTTGTTAGAGGATGTGTTTGGTTTCAGTGATTTTTTTTGAGTGTGGGGGAGTGGGGGAAATTCTTTCAACCCATTTGCTTATTTTATGATGACTGATTTAGAAAGCACTTGCCCACACTGCACTGAGGGCTCAATCAGTTAGTTTTTGACCAAAACTGGCATGGCCCCCGTGCCCCACCCTCCCTATTCACCCAATTGCTCCCCAAGCGACTTTTTTGTTTGTTTCCTCAGATGAAAAAAGTCCTCATAGGAAGAGGTGAAAGAGAGAAAACAGCAGAAGAGGTGAAAGAGAGAAAACAGCAGAAGCACTAAAAGGCATCAAAATTGAGGGGTTCAAAACCAGTTTTGAATAGTGGAAAAAGTGTCTCGATAGGTGTATTGCATCAAACAGAGTACTTTGAAGACAGCTGAGGTTGAAACATGGACAAATAAATACACAATTTTTTATAAATAAATTCTGGGTTTTTGGGGTTCCCCCCTCTTATTTCCTGGAAGTTGCTCAGTGCCGTCCTAAAGGACTTCCTGGCATGATGGACAAACTGCCAAGTACAGCAGCCACTATCTACATGTGGCCATTACCTGGGCAGCTGAGGAACTGAATTTTTAATTTTTATGTAATTGTGATCCATTTATTTCCTTTTTTTCTTTGTTATTTCCAGAGTTTTAGAAGGTACAAATATTAATAGTTTTTGGTTGCATAGTTATATTGTATATTGGCAAAAAATCTGGGTTTTAAATGTACCTAACACTCCCACCTGTGCATATTGTACCCAATAGGTGATTTTTCATCCCTCCACCCTTTCCCCTACTTCTGAGCCTCCAACATCCAGTATGTCATTCTCTATACCTTTTCAAGACCTTAGTTTAGCTCTCACTTTTAAGTGAGAACATGAGATATTTGGATTTCTGTTTCAGAGTTAGCTCACTTAGGATTATGTTCTTCAGTTCCATCCAAGTTGCTGCAAAAGACATTATTTCACTCTTTTTGATGGCTGAATAGTATTCTATAATGTAAATATACCACATTTTCATTATCCACTAATTGGCTGATGGACATTCAGGTTGGTTCTACATCTTTGCAATTGTGAATTGTGCTGCAAAGAAAAAACGCAGGTGACTACTTTATATAACAATCTCTGTTCCTTTGGGTACATAGCTAGTAGTGGGATTGCTGGAAAAAATGATAAATCTACTTTTAGTTCTCTGAGAAATCTCCATCAACAGTGTATAAACATCCCTTTTCACCACATTCACATCAGCATCTATTTTTTTTTTATAATGGCCTTTTGACTGGTGCAAGGTGGTATGTCATTGTGGTTTTATTGTCCATCTCCCTGATTATGAGTGATGTTGAGCATTTTTTCACATGTTTGTTGACCATTTGTATCTCTTCTTTTGAGAGATGTTTATTCATGTCATTTACCCACTTTTTAATGGAGTCATTTGCTTTTTTCTTGCTAATTTGTTTGAGTTCTCTGTAGATTCTGGATATTAGTCCTTTGTCAGATGCATAGTTGTGAATATTTTCTCCCATTCTGTAGATTGCCTATTTGCTCTATTGATTATTTCTTTTGCTGTGCAGAAGTCCCACTTCTTTATTTTTGTTTTAATTGCATTTCTCTTTGGGATTCCAACCATAAATTCTTTGCCTAGACCAATGTCTAGAAGAGTTTTTCCTAGGTTTTCTTCTAGGATTTTTATGGTTACAGGTCTGACATTTAAATCTTTAATTCGTCCTGAGACAATTTTTCATATGAGAGATAAGGATCAAATTTTAATTTTCTAAATGTAGCTATTCAATTTTCCCAGCACCATTTTTTTAATAGAGTGTCCTTTTCCAAGGGTATGTTTTTGTCTTCTTTGTCAAAGATCAATTGGGTTTATTTCTGGATTCTCTATTCTGTTCCATTTGCCCATGTGTCTGCTCCTATGCCAGTACCATGCTCTTTTGGTTACTATGAACTTGTAGTATAATTTGAAAAGTTAGGTAATGGAATGCCTCCAGCTTTCTTCTGTTTAAAGGAGTCTTTAGGATTCTTTAGGTGTAAGATTATGTTGTTGACATACAAAGATAGTTTGATTTCTTCTTTTCCAATTTGGATACCCTTTATTTCTTCCTCTTGACTGATTGCTCTGGCTAGGTTGTCCACTGCTATGTTGAATAAGAGCGGTGAAAGTGGGCATCTTTGCCTTGTTCCAGTTCTGAGAGGGGTGTGTGTTCAACCTTTCTTGATTGAGGATGAGATTGGCTGTGGATTTATCATATATGGCTTTTATTATTTTGAGGAATTTTCTCTCTATGCTTGTTTTGCTGAGGGTTTTTGTCATGAATGGATGCTGGATTTTATCAAATACTTTTTCTACATTTATTGAAGTGATCATAAGAGTTTTGTTTTTAATTCTGTTAATTTGTTGCATCATGTTTATTTGAGTGTGTTGAACCATCCTTGCATCCTTGGGATAAAGCTTACTTTATTGTAGTGGACTTTTTAAAATGTGAATTCTGTTTGTTAATATTTTATTGAGGATTGAGTCTAAGTTAATCGTGGATATTGGTCTGTAGCTTTCTTTTTTTTGTTGTCTTGATACTGGCTTTGGTATCAGGGTGATCCTGGCCTTGCCGAATGAGTTGGAGAAAATTTACTTCTCTTCACTTTTATGGAATATCTTCAGTAAAATTAGTACCTATACTTCTTTTTTAAAAATATATTTATTTTAAAATTGTGGGGTACAGTTAAGTGTTAGGTATACAAATATGCATTGTTCAGGCACTCTGGCTGATAAGGGGTGTCTCCCTGTCCCCAGACAGATGTTGACTACCGTTAATCCCACCTCCCTTCCCCTCCCTACCCACCCCCATAGTTTCCCACCACTGTCAATCCTTTTCTTATACTGTTATGATAGATTTTCAAGGTCTACTATATGAGTGAGAACATGTGATACTCAGATCTTTTTTCTGTGAGAGGTCACTCAGTATTATAGACTCTAGTTCCATCCACGTTGCTGCGAAATTTATGATTTTTTTCTTTTTTATGACTGCGTAGCATTCCATTGTGTGTATATATACCACATTTTCTTAATCCAGTCCTCTTTTGATGGATAGCATGGTTGCTTCCAGGTTCTCGCTATTGTGAGCAATGCTGTGATAAACACACATGTGCAGGTATCTTTTTTATAGAGTGATCTGAGATCTTCAGGGAATATTCCCAGTAGTGGGAGTGCAGGGTCATATGGGAGGTTGATATTTAGAGCTTTTAGGAATCGCCACACTGCTTTCCACAGAGGTTGCACCAATTTACACTCCCACCAACAGTGTAGAAGTGTTCCCCTTTCGCCACACCTTCTCCAGTAACTGTTATTTTTTGAGTTATTGATAATTGCCATTCTGACTTAGAGTTAGGTGGTATCTCAGTGTGGTTATGATTTGCATCTCCCTGATGATTAGTGAGGTTGAACATTTCTTTATGTGTCTATTGGCTGCTCAGATGTCTTCCTTTGTGAAGTGTCTGTTCATATCCCTTGCCCATTCTATAATGGGGTTGTTTGTTTTCTTCTTTCAGCATGTTAGAGTTCCTTGTAGATCCAAGATGTTAAGCCTTTGTCAGACCTGGAGTTGGCAAATACTTTCCCCCAGTCTGTACGCTGTCTCCCTGCTCTCTTGATGGTTTCTTTGGCTTTGCAAAAGCTTGTCAGTTTAACGAGGTCCCACTTGTCTATCTTATCTCTTATGGCCTGTGGGTTTTGGTTTTGTTCAGGAATTGCATGCCAGTTCCAATTTCCATGAGGGTATGTCCTTCATTTTCTAAGGTTCTTATGGTTTGAAGTTTTACATTTAGGTCTCTGATCCATTTAGAGTTAATTTTTGTGTATGGGGATAGATAGGGGTCCTGTTTCAATCTTCTGCACGTGGTCAGCCAGTTTTCCCAGCACCATTTACTGAATAGGTTCTCCTCTCCCCAGTGGTAGGTGGTGGAGGCTTTGTCAAAGATGAGTTGGTCGAGAAATTGAGGTTTTGCTTCTGGAATCTCAATTCTATTCCGTCTATATGCCTGTTCCTGTACCAATACCAAACTGTTTGATTATTGTAGCTTTATAGTAAAGTTTGAAGTCTGGTATTGTGATACCACCTGCTTTGTTTTTTTTGCTGAGGATTGTTCTGGCTATTCTTGGTTGTTTGTGTTTCCATATGAATTCCTGTGTTGCTTTTTCTAGGTCTGAGAAGAATGTTGCTGGTAATTTGATGGGTACTGCATTAAATCTGTATATTGCCTTAGGTAAGATGGACATCTTTACAATGTTGATTCTTCCAATCCATGAGCATGGGATATTTTTCCACTTGTTTGTGTCATCTTTGATTTCTTTGAACAGTGTTTTGTAGTTTTCCTTGTAAAGGTCTTTCATGTTTCTGGTTAGGAAGATGCCTAAAGTATTTCATTTTTTTTTGTGGGTATTGTGAATGGAATTGTGGTTTTTATTTGGGTTTCTGTTTGTTTATTATTGGTGCAAAGAAATGCGATTGTCTTTTGCA
>NW_007044782.1:0-1310 GCF_000164805.1 Carlito syrichta
TTAACATATTGACATCTCCCCCCCCCTTTTACTGATTACTGGTTGCTGCTTTGCCTCAGGTGGCCTAGGGGAAATACCAAGAATTTGGTCATCAGTTAGTTCTAAGTTCCAGTCTCAGCTCTGACTCCAAATAGCTATATGACTTAGGCATGTTGCTTCACTGATTTTGAGCTTCAGTTTCCTCATTTGTAGAATGAGAATAAAATGACACACTTCCCAGAGTGACTGTCTTCATTAAATCAGTTGATCATAGAATGCTCCTAAATTCTTTTCTGTCATATAGTGGTCCTTTAATTAGTTTATGTTGATGCTGCTGTTGATTTGTGCTTAAAACCTAACTCTATATTGTTACATACATTCGTCACCTGTAGTGAACTTATACAAGGGCTCGGAAACTTTTAAAAAAGAAATATATGATTCAGCAACAACATTAGGAGCCTGGTGTTGTAAGGTTAGGATAGTTTCATAGCTGTGAGTAAAGACAGTATTTTCTTTCAACTTTATACTGTAGGCAGTGTAGAGTTCAGGTACATCTACTAATAAAATAACTGTAATTTAAGGTGATATAAGTGCCATAGGAGAAGAACTTAGTGCTTAGAAAACATTCATGAAAAAGGATAGCAGGTAAGTGAGCCTTAAATGGCGTACAAATTTTGATAGAATATGGGAAGAATTCCACAAAATAATAACAGGAGCCAAAACCAAACAGTGAATAGAAATGTATGAAATGTGTTCCAGGAAGAGTGAGAATGGTTTGACTTGGCAAAGGTATGAACAACTAGGACTCATAGGATATATGCCTGACAGATATTTTGGGACTATGCTGTGAACATTCTTAAATTTTGGGTCAAAACCTTTGTATTTAATTTGTAGGCAGTGGGCAGTCATTGACGATGTTTAGAAGAGTAATAATATGTACTCTGTGTTAGGGAGTTTAATCTATAGCTGAAGATAGGATGAATTGGGAAGAGAGGTAGGCTGTGGCAAAAGATTAGAAAAAAGAGACCAGTTAGAAAGCTGTTGAAATTGTTCCAAGTAAGAGGTCATGGGGATCTCAAAGTAGCTGCAAAAACAGTTGGATATGCAAGACATGGCAGATACGGAATCTTTAGGATTTGGCAAATGAACTCATTCATTTAAAGGATAGATAACATCCTGTAATCCCAGCACTTTGGCTGACTGAGGCGAGTAGATTGCCTGAGCCTGCAGGTTCAAGACCAGCCCAGGCAACTTGGCGAGACCTTGTCTCCACAATAAATCAAAAATTAGCCAGGTGTGGTAGTGCACGCCTGTAGTTCCGGCTACTTGGA
>NW_007044783.1:0-981 GCF_000164805.1 Carlito syrichta
CAATACCCATCAAATTACCAACATCATTCTTCTCAGACCTGGAAATGATAGTACAGAAATCCACATAGAAACAAAATAGAGCACAAATAGCAAAAGCAATCCTCATCAAAAGGAATAAAGTGAAAGGTATCACACTTCCAGACTTTAAACTCTACTGTAAGGCTACAATAATCAAAACAGCCTGGTACTGGTACAAGAACAGGCATATTAACCAATGGAACAGGACAGAGATTCTGGAAGCAGAAACTCGATCTGTCAACCAACTCATCTTTAACAAAGCCATCAATACAACCACTGGGGAGAAGAGATCTTATTTGGCAAATGGTGCCAGGAAAACTGACTGATCACAAGCAGAAGAGTGAAACAGGACCCCTACCTATCACCATATACAAAAATCAACTCTAAATGGATCAAATACCTAAATGTAAAACCCCAAACTATAAAAATTCTAGAAGAAAATGCAGGAAATACTCTTATGCACCTTGGAGTAGGCAACCAATTATTGATCAAATCCCCAAAAGTGTATGCCATAAAAGATAAGATAGACAAGTGGAACCTTATCAAACTGAAAAACTTTTGCACAGCAAAAACATCCAGAGAGTCATGAGACAATGCACAGAATGGGAAAAAATATTTGTCAATTTTGTATCTGACAAAGGCCTAACATCCAGGATTTATAAGGAACACAAATGAGCCAAAAGGAAAAAAACAAAACAGTGCTATTTAAAAATGGGCAGAAGACATGAATAAACACTTCTTAAAAGAAGATATATGAGCAGCCAATAGATGAACATGAAAAAAATGTTCAGCCTCACTAATTATCAGAGAAATGTAAATCAAAACCACATTAAATTACCACCTAACGAGGAGACGGGGCAAGATGGCGACGGCATAGGTGAACTTGTGAGATTCTCTGAACGGACCAAGACTGCAAACTGCTGAATAGACAGACTGTAAAACAGAGGGAAAAGTGAACAAAAG
>NW_007044784.1:0-11141 GCF_000164805.1 Carlito syrichta
GACTCGAGCCTGAATAAAGACCCTCGTGTGTTTGCATTGGAGCTGGCTCTTTGTGGTCTCTATATCTCTCTCATTAGAGTCCCGGGTTCAACATTATGAAGAGGAGAGAGAAGAGACAGAGGGAGAAGAGAGACGGAGCAAGGAGAGGGAGGGAGGGAGGGAGAGGGAGGGAGACGAAAAAGAAAAGCAGTGGAGAGAGCAGGGAGAGTTCCCTACGGCACTGGCAGGAGCCCTGAAGGGGTTTCCACAGACAGATGACCGGTGGGGCTGCTCCTTTAGATGTTTCAGCCTGAAAGCCTGTTGCCCTTGGGGTGGGGGTGGGGATGGGGCACAGAGAGGCCGAGGGTAGCCGGCACCGAGGTGTCTACCAGCTGACAGGACAGAGGGCTCGGTGAGTGACAGACAGACTGGAGTGAGGAGGAGAGGATGAAGGCCTGCATGGGTCAGAGCCCTGCCACCCAGGAAGTACCCAGCCCAGCGTCGGTTGGGGGCTTCCCACGGCCCTCAGAGCCCGCCCTGCGCAGCGGGCAGCCCACATCGCCTGTCCTGTGGGAGCTGGCGGGGCGACACTCTCACCTTGGAGCCCCCACAGGAGCCATTCTTAGGGCCTGGACTCCAAGGGCCAGTAAATGACATTCCAAGACAGATGCGCCGCCAGCCTCTGGTTTTGCCGAGAGCGCTGACAACCAGGGACCTCCTTTTCTGCTGTCACCGTCATTTCATTAAATAAGGGAGTGCGTCCCTCAAAGCTGACGAGGACAAGTGTACTCACCCATGGGCATCCTTTCCTTTAGCCAAGTGACCATGGGTGCAGGGACCCCGGACACATTGCAGGTGAGGACCAGGGGGCTCCTGGCCACCTGGCTCACTGTCTCCGTCTTGGGGCTCTCAAACGTTGGGGGCACTGCAAGAAAGAAACCAGATTTCTGGAATCCTGGGACCCTTCCCCCATTTTCTTCCTCTTGGGAAGATTAGGGAGGTAGTTCACATTTTGCCTCCATTGGTGGAGACAGGAGTTGCTTTATTACAAACGTAAATAAATTCAGCCCTTAGTTACCAAGCAGAGCCCAGCAGTCCTTAACCTATGCCAGGGCAGACATCACTAATCGATCCTCTCCTGCCCTGCCAGGATGAAGTCATACACCCTAGGCAGCCACTACCATCAGAACAGAGTCAAGTGGGCTCAGGGTGGAAAGTCTTTGCTCCCAGTGACCAGACATTCCCTGTTTCCCCTGTGCATCGAGGTAGCCATCAGAAGAGACTATGAGCTCCAAGCAGCAACCCTGGTATCAGCCATTTTCAGTGACTGTGTTCAGCGTGGCTCATGGTTGGAGGCTGCCAGCGTTGGCATCTGCGGCAGACAGCTGGTGTCCCCCCCGACCTTTTCTTCCCACCTGCACAGCAGAGTTTTAGCCGAGTGTGCAGTCGCTCAAGTCTAAATGACATTTCCCAGTCTCCCCTCTGGACAGCTGCCTGAGTCCTCCCTGACAGAACACATGCAGAAGGGGCAGGTAGGTACAACTTCCACTGAAATTGATCCTCAACTCCCCTTCTGCTCTTTCTGCTTCCTGTGGGCTGGGACAGGAAGGTGGGAGGATCACTTGGGCGACATCTCTATTTTTAAAAAAGGCTAGCCACACGAACAAAGACAACACCCTAAGAGATGGAAGAATAACAAGAGGGAAGGGACCTGGATCCCTAAGTTACCACATAGAGTGGAGCTATGCCTCCAGCCTGGACACTCATGTCTAGTCCTTAACCTATGCCAGGGCAGACATCACCAACCGATCCCAACAGTCTCTCCTGCCCCACCAGAATGATGTCATGCATCCCAGGCAGCCACTACTAGAACAAAATCTACTGGCCTCAGACGAACATCTCTGCCCCCAGTAACAAGACGTTCCCCATTCCCCCCTACCCCTCCATGCTTCATGGTAGCTATCAGAAGACTGTGAGCACCAGCACTCCTTAACCCATGCCAGGGCAGACATCAGTAATCAATCCCACATTCTCTCCTGCTCTGCCAGGATGAATTCATACACCCCAGGCAGCCACTGCCAGTAGAACCTGAGTAGGCAACCTTCTCTCTCATTTATCCTACTGTATTTTGGGATTTCTGTTACACAGCTAAGTCTATTTTAACAGAAACAACACCTAGCCTCCAAAAAATCTGGCCATGCTTCCTAGATGGCACAAACAGTCCTCCTCACCCCATCTTGAGTCACATAGGTCATCAAATGCCATCCATGTTCCCTCCTTGGGCTGATGAGACAGGCCCCCTTGAGAATCGAGGTGGCATGGCCTTCCACATGTCTGATCTTCCAGGCTTCTCCATCCTAGTGCCTGGTGCCAGGCCTTCAGAGACACAGTCAAGGGCTCTGGTGCCTTCAGTGTACCAGCAGGCAGCTACTGCTTTTAGCCTCTTTTACTTAAGAGAAACCTGCTTCATGACCAGCCTGGGCAACTTGGTGAGACTCTGTCTCTACAGTATATCAAAAAAAATTAGCCGGGCATGGTAGCACATGCCTGTGGTTCCAGCTACTTGGAAGGTTAAGGTGGAAAGATCACCTGAGCCCAGCAAGTCAATGATGGGGTGGCCATGAGCGTGCCACTGCACTCCAGCCTGGGCAACAGAGTGAGGCTCCAACTCAAAAAACAAAAAAGATAAACCTGCAGTTCTGAGGACAAAGTCACTCTACGAAGCCCCACAGAGCAGGTCAGTGTAGAGCCCTATTTGAATCCTACTAAACCTGACCTTTTAGTTTTATTTATTTACTTGAGTCAGGGTCTCACTCTGTCACCCAGGCTGGAGTGCAGTGGCATGATCACGGCTCACCACAGCCTCGACCCCCTGGACTCAAGCGATCCTCCTGCCTTAGCCTCTTGAGTAGCTGGGACTACAGGTGAGCAGCACCATGCCTGGCTAGCTTTTTTAAAAATAGAGATGGGGTTTCTCTATGTTGCCCAAGCGATCCTCTCGCCTCAGCCTCCCAAAGTGCAGGGAATACAGGCATGAGTCCCCGTGCCCAGCCTTCCTGGTCTTTTTAATTCCAGATATCAGGCCCCAGCACTTGGCCACACCACTTCTGTCCAGTTCTTGTCCTTCTCCTCCTTGGCAGCCTCGTGAGCTGCTAGGGACTCCACGGCCACGCTGGCTCACCCTGGATGGTAAGGATGAAGGTCTTCATGGCCCCCCCTGCCTGGCTGCTCACTTGACAGCCATATAAACCTTTATCCGACACCTAGGATGGGAAGGGAACATGATGACGGCGTGCATGGAGCTGAAGTGGGTGCCCGGATTCCCCTCAAACACCCAGGCTCTGAGGGCTCCCAGAGCAGGGTTCGCCAAATACCCGGTCCCGACTGGGGGTCGAAGGGAAACAGGACCCTCGGGCCTTTACTAAGAGCCTCAGGGAGCAGAAGGGCCCTCAGCGGCAGGTGCACAGGCCTTGGCCCCCGCTCCCTGGGCTTCACCTGGAGGAAGAACACCCACTCCCCCACACCCTCCCACCTGCAACCGTGGGCACAGAGCTGGGCCAAATGAGAGGTGCCCCAAACGGATTCTCAGAGGAGCAGCAAATGTTCATGTGACAAACACTTGTGTACATCTGATCTCGACCCAGGCCACACCAGAGAAGGTGCGACGGACTCGGGCGTCGCAGACAGCCAACCAGAAGGGCCTGGAAAAAGCCTCCAGGTCCTGGGGAAACTGAGGCAGGCAGTGGGTTGGGGCGGCTTAAGCTCATCCTGAGTCCGGAACCTAGCTCCACAGTCCTGGGCTCTCCCATGTCTGCAGCCCTGGAAGGTGCCGGCCCAGTCGGTTTGGGGGTCCCTGGGCCAAGGAGGCTGCAGGCCCCAAACCCTGCACGTGCCTGCTACCTCTCCCCTGCTCCCACCCACAACTCGCCAGGGCTGGAGGCCACATCCCACGGCTGTCCACAGTCACCTGCACTCCCTGGGCCGCTCACCTGGGCTTCCTGGATCTCCAGACTCTGGCCACCCGCAGAGCCTGGGTCTGCTGCCCCAGGACCAGGGGCTGCCCGTCCTTGTGCCAGGTCACAGCCGGCGCGGGGAGCGCATCTGTCTCCTGGCTCAGGATGACCTTGTCCCTGGCCCGCACCAGACAGCAGCCTGGGGTCCGCAGGGAGCCTGCCTGAAGGAGGGGGGGACGGGGGCAGGAGACAGCAGAGTGGGGAGCTGTGGCCATCCCATGGGGAAACAGCCTGCAGAAGCCCAGAGCGTCACACGGGGCCCGACTCCAGGGGCTGGTGCAGACCAGGGGAGACGGAGGAGGAGGACGAGGCCAGCACGCCGAGGACCTGCTGGGGGACCGGGGACAGCCTCCTGCCCTCTCTGGGCCTCAGCCTCTGGATGGGGGCGATGCTGACGGCCCTCCAAGCTCTGTTCCACACAGGGCAGGCCCCGGCCGGGTTAGAGCTCCGTGGGGGTCCCCTGCCCCCTGTTGTTGCAGCAAAGGAAAGCAGAACCCCACTCCGCCAGCTGTGAGCTCACAGAACCCAGGACGAAGTCTGGCACACAGCTGAGCACACACAGAAGAATGAACAGGGCTGGGTGCAGTGGCTCGCGCCTGTCATCCCAGCACTTTGGGAGGCCAAGGTGGGAGGGTCGCTTGAGCCCAGGAGGTCAAAACCAGCCTGAACAACACAGCGAGGACTCGTCTCTACAAAAAGAAAGAAAAAAGCAGCTGGGTGTGGTAGTGTGCGCCTATAGTCCCAGCTATGTGGGAGGCTGAGTCCAGGAGGTGGAGGCTGCAATGAGCTGTGATCATGTTACTGCACTCCAGCCTGGGCTATGAGTGGAACCCAAAAAAAAAAAAAAAAGAAAGAAAGAATGAAAGGAAAAAAAAGAATGAACCAGCCCAGGACCAGAAGGAACCGTCTAGTGAGTCCTGCTGGACCACACCTTGGACCAGCTTTCCCCCAGGATTCTGAAGACCACGGACCCCACAGCAGACCCCTTGGCGAGAAATTCACAAACAGGCTTGGAGAGGCCCCTTCCTGGCCAGGCTCTTGGGAGTCATCCTGCTGGCTCCCGTCCTCGGAGTCCCAGCTGCCCCCTCCCGGCTGTGCTGCCCGGGGAGGCAGGGCTGAGGCCACAGGCGGGGGACGGACACAACGTACCCAGCACGCGGAGCTTCTGGTCTTGGCCGGCGGCACTGAGGGCCTCACATGCATACATCCCAGAGTCCGACAGCTGCACTCGTGCCAGCTGCAGTGTGTCGCTGCCTGTGGGGGGCAGGGGAGCCAGCCCTTCACGCTGGCGATCTGGGCCAGCCCCAGGCCCACTCTCCAAATCCTAACCCTCCCAGCCTCACAGCTCTGTCCCGGCTTGAGGTAGCAACTCTCTCTCCATATGAAACTTCAGATCCAGGCCTGAGGTCTCAGTTTACCCACCAGGCAGGAGGAAGACCTCTTCGCCCAGGGAGCGGGCCCCGCTGTCCTTGTGCCATGTGACCTCCGGGCTTGGGTGGGCGTGGACGTCACAGGGGAGGGAGACACTGCTGGTGAGGACGGCCGTGACCTGCTCTGCATCTGGGCCTGCAATTCGTGGCGGGACTGTCCCCACGGCCACCAGGACAGAGAGAGACATGAGCACGCCACCAGCCGGGGAGCAGAGAGCTAGGGGGAAGCTTTGGGAGCATTTATCCAGCTCCTGGGGCTCCCTCTCGTGCATCCAAATAACCCTGCGCAGAGACCTCTGCTTGCCCTGTCTCATCCATGAAAACACTGCGGCTCCAGGACCAGAGAGGGAGAGTCACTATCGCAAAGCCACCCAGCCAGCCAGTGGCAGAGCCAAAATACACCCATGCAGGTTAGGGTCTGTGACCCAGAGCGCTCGACACTGTCTCTCGCCACCCTTGAGGCCACAGCTATCCCCAGAGCTGGTGGCAGAACCCAGAGCCACGGAGGTGCGGTGACGCTCATGGGAGCTCAGAGGTCAAAAGCGCAGACTTGGGGGGGTGGGGGGAAGCGAGCAAGGCAGGGCACGGTGGCACCTGTGGTCATCCCGGCACTTTGGGAAGCTGGGGCGGGAGGATCGCTTGAGCCCAGGAGTTGGAGACCAGCCTGGGCAACATAGTGAGCCCTCACCTCTATCATAAATACTACTTGGGCGTCCTCTCCGAGTCCCTTCCCACATCTGGAAAGTTGGGCTAATCTCCTAGTTCTGGTGCAAGAAGTCAGTGCAGGGAGCATGCTCAGCCCCATGCCAGGTACACAGTAGGTGCTCCATAATGGTGCCATAAAAGGCTTTGGAAGAATCATTCCCCGGATGCCTCCAGAGTGCTTAAAACCACCCCGTGTCAGCCCCATAGCGATCAGGGTCCCCCAAATGGTCTCTGTCCTTCCCTGGATGTGGCTGGCACCAAGCTGGCATCCCTGAGCTCTGAGTGTGGGTCCAGGATCCTGGAAGTCCAAGGCAGTGGCCCTCGGGAAGGGACAAGGGACCCACAGGAGCTGCCCGTGCAGCCCGGCTCACCTTGGACCCTGAGCTTCCGGCGGAGCCTGCCTGGCTCTCGGCCACACACGTGTAGCTGGTGGCCTCAGCCACCTCCGCTGTGGAAACCTGTGGGCACGGGGAGCTGGTGTCTGGGAGGCACCAGAGGTCCCCGGGACCCCCAGCGCCAGGAACGACCATGAGGGCTCCCTCCACCCATGCGGGCACCAGCGGCCCAGGGGGCTGGGAGGAGCCACTTCGGCCTAGCGCTCCGTGACATCTAGGAGGCGGCGTGGGAGGCCGGTGTCAGGCAGTTCTCTGCAGCCAACCAGAGTGGCGGCAGGCCCCGCCCCCACGGAGGGCTTCCCCGAGTGGTTGGCTCTGGGGAGTCCCTGCAGCGTTGCACGTGGGGGGCTGAGGGCGGGCCGGAAAGCCAAGTGCCAGCACAGCTCTGTGTGCACCTGCTGGCGTTCCCACGCTGGGCACCAGCTGTCACCCAAACGTCTGGGTCCTGGGTGCAGTGGCACGATCACGGCTCACCACAGCCTCTACCTCCTGGATTCAGGTGATCTTTCTGCCTCAGCCTCCCATTTAGCTGGGACTACAGACGTGCACCACCACCCAGCTACTTTATCTTTTGTAGAGCCGAGGTCTCACTATGTTGCCGAGGCAGGTCTAGAACTCCTGGGCTCAAGTGATCCTCCCGCCTCAGCCTCCCAAAGGGCTGGGATGACAGGTGTGTGCCCTGACCTCTCCCAGATGACCCTGTGCTGGGCTGAAATGGCTCCCAGGATCACCCGTATGCTTTTGGGCAAAGAGCCTCCCTCGGCCCAGATTACGCCCGCTGCCACGCTCCCAGGGGCAGCCCTGACCTGCAGACTCGCCCGTCCTCCAGGACCTGCAGCTGCGGGATCAGGGAGAAAGGCGGCCCGTTCTGAAGCCAAGAGAGGATGGGCACGGGCCGCCCAGGGCAGGGCACTGCAGGCTGACGGTGTGGCTGGCATTGGCCGACACCTCTTGGCCAGCCCTCGTGTCGCCCAGGACCACAGGTGGGGCTGGGGGCGAGGGAGAGGAGGCTGAGGGTCCAGCACAGGGCCGGGGTGGGCATAGGGGAGAGCGGCACTCGGTGCCAGGCAAGAGCTGGACTCCTCACGCCCTGCTCACCAACCTCTCCCAGACCCCGATGCAGCTGAGGGGTCTGGGGCACAGGGAGGGTTGCAATCTGCTCAGCACCACACAGCCAGGAAGTTTCCAACTTGAGCCTGGAACCCCGTTTTCTTTCTTTCTTTTTTCCTTGCAAGACTGGGTCTCACTCTGCTGCCCGGGCTGGAGTGCAGTGGCAGGATCCTGACTCACTGCCGCCTCGGCTGCCTGGGCTCCAGGGATCCTCCCCAGACAGCCTCCCAAGTAGCTGGGACTACAGACACGTACCACCACGCCCAGCTAATTTTCTCATTTTCATTTTTTTGTAGAGACGAGGTCTCGCTATGTGCTGCCCAGGCCAACCTCAAACTCCTGGGCTCAGGCGATCCTCCCGACTTGGCCTCCCAAAGTGCTGGGATTGCAGGCGTGAGTCACCACGCCGGGTCAGAACCCATTTTCAGCCATGTCCAAGCCCTTCAGAGGGCTGCCCTCCTGGGGCCTGCAGTCCTGAGTTGCTCCGGCCCCTCCCAGGCTCCCCGCCCTGGGCCCAGGACACTCACTTGCATCAGGCAACCAGTCCTCTGCGGCCTCGGCGGAGGCTTTGCACAAGGACCTCCCGGCGTCCTCCGCCCGGGCCAGGGGGATCTGCAGGGCCCGGCCTCCTGCGGGGACACGGGACAGAGCCCGAGCGTAGGCCCAAGAACAAGGAAACTGCTCTTTTCTGTCCACTGGGAGACCTGAGACTCGCCACCACCCTCTCCTCTTCTGTGAAATGGACAGTCAGCCTGGCCTGGGGGGCGTGGGCTGTGACTCCTCCCATCTCACAGGTGGAAAGACGAGGCCGTGCAACGGGGCCCAGCAGGGACGTGGTCGTGGCCAGCGCAAGTCTGCGGCTGTGCCAAGCCCGGTCCGCTGGTGAGGGCACAAGGAAGGGGCGGAGAACGGGCAGAGACTCTCCAGGGTCAGAGAGGGGGCTCCTGGGCCTATGGCTGGTGGGGGGAAGCGGGGAGGTGTCACCCAGGCCCCGCTGTGATAGAAAGCCAGCCAGGACCAGGGCCTGGCATTTCTGGGGGCTGGACTGAGTCTCCAGTGGGGGCCAGGTGAGGGTCGTTGTGTGCACAGGATTCTGGGTTGGGATGGCCAGCCCCGGCTGTGGGGGGCTTGGCCAGGGTCAGAACGAGGGACTCGCTCCCTGCAGGGCCCAGGGATGGCGGCCAGGTTCGGGGAGGCAGAGGCCATGGTGCCGAATGTGGGAGTTGGTGGATGTTTGAGGTTAGCCTACGGTCAGGGTTCAAACTCGGGCAAGTTTGTGACCAAATCAACTGTGTACTCGGGATTAGGGGTCACTGGCTGGGGTCAGAGGTCAGTGGAGGGCTCAGAGGCGATTGACTAGGACTGGGGGGAGGTCAGTGGCTGTGGTCTGGGTTCGGTTGGTGGTTGGGTCAGGTGAGCCCTGTGAATGGGCTTAATCTGCACCTGGGATTCAGGGTCAGTATCAGAGGTCAGTGGCCAGGTGAAAGGGGAGGGGCAGCGCAGAAACTTCCAGCAGGAGCAGACAGCTTTCAGTGAGTCTGGCCTTCCCGGGTCTCCAAGAGGCCGGTTTCTCTCGCGGGCACCGAAGTACAAGCCCTAGTGTTCTCTGCCCCTCGGAGGCTGGTGTGCAACTGGCCTCCCTGGTGTGCAACCACCCTCCCGCCTCTGCTGGCCCAAGTCAGGCCGGACACCAGAGTTTGTACTTTGGTGTTAACCCTGCAATTTGCTCAAATTAAGGGTTGATACCCAAATACCCTTGGTACTTCCAAGTCAGGCAGGACACAGGGCGAATCCCAGGCCAGGAGACCACCCAGGCCCCCTACCAGCTTCATCTGAGGGAGCCAGGCGAGCCGCCCAGCGAGGCCAGGCATTTCTAAGCCTTATCCTTGGAGCCTTCAAGTTCAGTATCACCCACAGAAATGATTCTAAAACAAAAGGTCTACTCAAAAAAATTAAATGCCTTTAAATAAATGAATATTCAACGTGGTAAAAAGAAAAAGCAACAGGCCAGGTGCGATGGCTCACACCTGTAATCCTAGCACTTTGAGAGGCTGAGGTGGGAGGACTGTTCGAGGCTAGGGGTTCAAGGCCAGCCCGAGCAACACAGCAAGACCTTGTTTCTACGAAAAGTGAAAACATTAGCTGGGCTGCCAGTAGTCCTGGCTACTTGGGAGGCTGAGGCAGGAGGATCGTGTGAAGCCCAGGAGTTCGAGGCTTCAGTGAGCTGTGATTGTGCCACTGCCGTCCAGCCTGGGCCAGAGAGACCCTGTCTCAAAAAAGTAATTAAATTGAATTTAAAAATAAGTAAATAAATAAATACCAGAGGCAGAAGCTGACCTAGTTCCTGCCTTCAAACAGGCAAAGAACTTGTAGCTCCTGTTGACAAACTGCAGCTAAGATCCAGAGTGGTCGTGCCCTGCCTGAGGTCACACAGCACCCATCTTTCTCATGCAGCCTTGGCCTTCCTTGCAGTACAGACACTCCATCTGCATCCGAGAGGGGCTGATCCTCCCTGAACCAGGTGAGCTCAGGGGGTGGGATAGCGTTGGTGTCACAATACAGGCAGGCAGGGTTGTTTTCCACAATCTCTCTGCATTCCGTCACCCGGCCCTGGGCCTCCTCCTCCTGGGATGGGATCTCGAGGCCTGAGCTGGCATCACCTTGTGGAAGATGGGGGGCACTGAGGGGAGGAGACGAAGCCATTCGGAAACACAGTGGAGGGCAAGAAACGCACCTCTGCCCACAGATGTCCAGCCCAGCCTGCCCCAGTCCAGAAGTCCATCATTCGAGCCAAACCTACTCCCTCAAGCAGTGTTCATGGAGCGTCTACTGTGTGCTGGGCCCAGAACAAGGATCCTGCTCATGGAGTACGTGTCTCATGGGCTTAAGACTCCTTGGAGCCCGGCACGGTGGCTCACACCTATAATCCCAGCACTTTGCCAGGTGGAGGTGAGAGGATTGCTTGACCCTAGGGTTTGAGACCAGCCTGGGCAACATGGTGAGACCTCGTCTCCACAATAAATCAAAAAATCAGCCAGGCGTGGTGGCATGTGCCTGTGGTTTCAGCTACTTGGAAGGCTGAGGCGGAAGGAACACCTGAGCCCAGCAGGTGGAGGCTGCGGTGGCCATGAGCATGCCACTACCACTCAAAAAAAACAGACTCCTTGGAACACGGAGATATTTTTCCGGGGAAGGAGCCAGCGCCAGAGCTTTAGCCGTTAGGTGTCTGTCCAAGCACAGAGGCCCAAGATCAGCAGCTCTAGGACACGAAGGGGTTCTCAGGTCGCCTGCTTTGATCACCTGTGACTTACAGAGCGCGGGCCAAGCACCCAGCTAACGACAGAGCCAGGCCCGTGTCTGGTCCTGAAGCACCGCAGAGGAGAAGGGGCTCAGCAACCAGGAAAGCCTGTTCCTCCTGCCAGGCCGCCCCGGAGGCGCCGGCTTCTTTTCCGGAAGCATCTCTCACTCGGCTCGGCCGCCGGCCTCCCGGCCTCCCGGCCTCCCGGCCT